>NW_016107342.1:9732132-9803938 GCF_001604975.1 Cebus imitator | reverse complement strand
AACGTACATGGTCTTGAGAAACTGGGACATTTTAAAAAACACAGAGATTCTGATTAAGTCATTCTAAGATAGGGCCTGATAGGTTTAACAGTCCCAGGTGAATCTAATAATATGAACCCCCCCCAAAAAAAAAACAATAGCATGGAGAATAACCAACAGCTTAATATTCTATTTTCTAGTGTTTCTCTACATTAATGTGTATATGAATCAATGGTTATTGTATTAAAATGCAAGTTTTAACTCTTTTAGCTCTAGTTGGACTAGCGCTTGAGATTCTGCATTTCAAACAAGAACCTAGATAATATTGATTGCCCATAAAAGCCTTTGAGAAATAAAAGTATAGCCTATTCAGAACAGCAGGAAGAGAAAGTATTTCACAGGTGTATCTTAGGTGTGATGGAAAAAAGGATTCTTTGAATATTTAGTACTTTACATAGGAGCTTACCTACTTTCCCATTCTCTTTCTTATTGTCTTGGGATTTATAACTGCAGAAGGGACAGAAAGTGTTCTCTCTTTTAGTTCACATGAAAATAGAGCCATGCCTTGGTTTGATGACTATCACTATCTAGATGTTGGAGATGTCTGTGACTCTCACTCCGTAAGCACAGCTTCCTGATTCAAACTCTCTGTATTGACTCAAGTATTCCCAAATTGATCATCTGCTTTTCATGTCCTTCACTTCAGCATGATGAATGGATTTTTAAGGGACTTTGGAAGTATATCCAGGAAAAGGTTTATGTGACATGTGGGGTGACATATAGTGTAAAACTAGTCAGTCAATTGGTTCATTGTGTTTCAATTTAAAGAAAACATGACTATTTGACCAGTATATGAATTGGTAGCTCAAGGTTGATGATGAGCATTAAATGAATATTTTAAGTTCATTTATCGAAACCAGATTCTTGTCCAGTTTTGCTTTATTTTCTAGTTTTTTACTTTGTGTGGCTGCATATGTAAAATGGCTGTATTTCAGACAGCAAAGCCCCTTATGGTGAAATTGGACTTGGTGGTCATATAGTGCCTATATGTATGTATGTATGTATATGTCTATCTGTCTGTCGATCTACCTGTTATCTACCTGTCTTTCCTGATTAAAACACTATGCTATCACTACTTAATGTCTTTATTTTGGGGACTATCTAGAGTTAAAACTAATTCCAGGCCAGGCATGGTGGCTCAAGCCTGTAATCCCAGCAGTTTGGGAGGCCAAGGAGGGTGGATCACGAGGTCAAGAGATCGAGACCATCCTGGCCAACATGGTGAAACCCTGTCTCTACTAAAAATACAAAAATTAGCTGGGCATGGTGGCGTGCGCCTGTAGTCCCAGCTACTCGGGAAGCTGAGGCAGGAGAATTGCTTGAACCTGGGAGGTGGAGGTTGCAGTGAGCCGAGATTGTGCCACTGCACTCCAGCCTCGCACCTGGTGACAGAGTGAGACTCCGTCTCAAAAAAACAAAACAAAACAAAACAAACTAATCTCAATATAATTTAATCAAATCAAATAACAACTAAGGTGTCAGATAACTTTGGTCCAGGTCTCCACAAAGTAGGGAAAGTGTCTTCTTGGAATTGTCTTGCTCTCAGCTTGATTGCACTCATTTGAATTGGGTGAAATTTTCTTTCAAAGCTTCATGATGATTGCTGTTATTTTTCTCTAATTTCAAGACACTGATTAATATTTTTGCAAGGCTTTCCCTGTTATACTGAATTCCCTTACTTTTGGACACAGATTTGATAAATGAATTAGGTGCAAAAAATTTGCCAACATTTTAAAATAATTTTCAAAGAAGTCTTACACTGTAGGATTTTAATGTTCATTTTTAAGAAATATAAAATATTCACAAAGCCCAGATGAGTTAGCTTGTTCATTTTCACATTACTATAGTGGAGATTTCCTTAGTGAGAACTAGTTTACCACCCTTTAATTAGATACCATTGTTAATTACTACAAGTCTCCCGTATAGCTTCTAGAACTGTATTTCAGAAGGACATTTCAGAGCCTAAGTCAGAACTGGTCACTGAACTACTTAAAGCGAAGGTATAAATCAATTCTAAAGATGATTTTCAAAATTTATCATCACGAATGATAAATTTTGAAAACCTGCTCTCACCTTTTTGCAATCTCAAGAGTTCTAAGAGAAGCAGGAAAGCCAAGCAAACACATTTTCTTCTTCTGTGGCTGCCATATCCTTTTAAGTAAAATTTAAAAGGATTAAATTTTGTCTCTGCCTTCTCCTAGTTATTTGTTCTCAAGCTTTAATATGCTTTAGAATTCCCAGGAGGTCTTATTTTGCAAAACTAAAAAAACAACAACAAAAAAACAAAACAAATTCCTGGAATCTACCTCCTGAGTTTCTAATTTACTGAGCCTGGGGTGAGACCAAAGAATGTAACTTTCTAACAAGCTTCCAGTGGTGTTGATGCTGATGCTACTGGTCCAGAGTACCTCTTTTGAGAACCACCATGTATCTCTGTTTTCAACTTTCTCCTTCACACTCTTTATGTCTTTTTTTTCACACATCAAATGCCATCTGAGTACTCAACAGTTGAAAAATACTGAGAAACTACTTACACATGCAATCATATTAACAAATCTCAGAAGTGTTGTGCTAAGCTAAAGGCAGACACAAACATACATGTACTGCACAATTACATTTATATAGATGCAAAACTAACCCAGAAAGATGGAAATATGAATAGGGTTGATCCTGAAGTTTTGGGAAAAGCAATGATCAAGGAACATGGAGAAGGTTATGAGGTGATGCAAATGTTCTGTACCTTAGTTTGATTAGCAGTAAAGTGGTATACATTGTTAGAACTTAGCCAGTTATAGACCAACAATCTGTAATATTTTATACATGTAAATTATACATCAATAAATAAAAATTATTATTACAAAAGTGACTCTTGGTTGAAAAAAAGTCTGTTAAATCAGTTCAGACTAGAGTTAAGAGGACAGACTTAATATGGTCTTCTCCTCAAGGACATTTGAATTTTAGTGGAACAACAAAACAGAAAAAATATCTGTTTAATAGTGGATTTTTCAGATATTTGTTAGATTCAGGATAGACTGTTCTGGGAGCAGGGAAGATTCCTTGAGTCTACTCTCAGCACCATTTCTCCATTTGCTGATTGGATAATCAAAACATGTTGAAGTTTGATTTATTTTTCTTTCTCAGAAGGTTAATCATCCTTACAGAGGACTTTCTCACCCTCCCCAATAATGTAGACTTCTCTACAACCCAATAAGTCTTTATCTCATTACCACATCTTATAGTGTCTTTCCACTCTGAAATTGTCTTGTTTATTCATGCTCCCTTGGCTATTTTTTTTTATTTCACTCAACCATAATTTTCACAGTATATCTCTAGCACCTAAAATAGTACCTTGAATGTATTAAAAACTCAATAAATATTTATGGGATGAACAAAAGAATGGATGAGCTGGATTCTTAACACTTCATAGTATAATCTAAACATTCTGGCCAATTCCATATCTATCTCACTTTTATTTGGCCACTAATACCAAAGATGAATTATGCCAGGCCACTTCCAAGATTCTAGGGAGTCTCAGTGAGGAAGGTGGACAACACATGCTAATACAACCCACATGTTCTGAATTGCTTACAAGCATTCCTTTGATCTGGGGATATGGATATCTACCCAAAGATTGTTCTAGAATATAATTCAGACACAGAGATCCAGCTGCTTTGTCAAGGAGTTCACAATCCTGCACTAAGGATGACAATGGGGAAGAGCAGTTTGGTTGCTGGGGAGTAATAACATGAAAGATATCTTATAATATTGTCTTTTGTTATTTTTTGGCATTTTCATATATACTAAAATTTAAATAGTGTTTTTTTTTCTGTTTCTAAATTTATGTAAAATAAAAGGTATCTCTGTGTTAAAAGAAGTACTACCTTCCCTCAGGAAATTTTCAATGAGTACATACACTTATGTTCACCATGGAAACTAAGGAAAACATATTCATGATTCATAAGAAATGTAGGGGCAGAAAATGGCACAAAGGCACCTCTTGGCCACCTCTGGATGATGGCAGAAAGTGGATGAACTGCTCAAGAGGATAGCTCTTTAAATTTCATTTGCCAGGACTGCTATCTGAAAGACACATTGGTATACAAATTATGCATAGACAGTGTGGTTCTCAAAGTTCAAAAAATTTCCCATTTCTAGGTTTTGCCAGTAAAATCTTGCATGTCCTTGGACACAAGTGGCCTTTAAAATGGAAATAATTATTCTGGACCCACCAACCATGTAAAGCTACTCTGTGCAATAATGGGTGTAAAATACTATTAAAAATAAAAATGCATTATATGAATGTGAAGTAGTGTTTCATTTTTATTAAAATTAAACAACGTTTTCTTCTATAAGTAGTGGCAGTAATAATATTAAGAACATACAAGTAACACAAAGAGTACTATAAATATACTTCAAAAGTAAAATACTTTTAAACTCTGGAAATATGTTTTTCAGTATGTGCTATGAAATTATTTTCAAATAATGCAATAATAAAATTTAGGGAAAAGATCTTAAGGATTATTTTATAATGTCTTCATTGTACAATTAAGGAAAGTTGGAGCTAGAAAAATTAAGTGACTTACTCTGTGTATCAAAATTGCTTGTTTACAAGATAGAGACCAGAGTCCAGAGATCTTTATACCCCATTCAAGGAGTAAAAGTGATTCAGATAGTGAATTTTTTTCTATTTATTTGGTATGTATAAAGACCAGTATTTTTGTACCTATGCAACAATATTTCATATTCTTCACATGTACCCCAAAACCTAAAATGCAATTTAAAAAGACTAGTATTTTAAATATTAAGTTTCATGTCATGACTTCCTTAGCACATTACTCTCCAAGAATAACTTATCATGGACTAAGGATTTAAATATGAATGAAAAATTTGAAGATAACTGGTAGAACACAGGTTATGCAGCCATTCTTACCCAAGAGAAAGTGATTTGTTTATAGCTTACTCCTTGGTTTCTTGGAATTTTCTTTTTAAAAGGCAACAAATATTTGTACCATCAGTTAAAAAAATATTGTTCAGAAAGAGAAAATGTATTTGGGAAATCCATTTAGTAAAGTTGAGTGTTTTGAAAGATGTTGCTGTCATCACTATGGGCCATTGGTTCACCTGCTAATTCCCAAGAATGCGTATATAGCAAAAGGTCTCTGCCTGAGGCAGTCCCTCCTA
Source organism: Cebus imitator (assembly GCF_001604975.1). Classification (NCBI taxonomy): domain Eukaryota; kingdom Metazoa; phylum Chordata; class Mammalia; order Primates; family Cebidae; genus Cebus; species Cebus imitator. The sequence goes on along the minus strand of NW_016107342.1, from coordinate 9,798,718 downwards.
ATGCTGAAGCCAAATCAGTGGAATGGATTGGATACACATAAATGTTTTGTCACCTTCCTAGTACCAAAGAGCTCAAATTGCTGAACATTTCATCCCCTTTCGTGGCTGAGAAATGCATATTCTTTATTATGAAGGGTTTAGGGATTGCATACTGTGCAATAGCTCAGATGAGGGAAAACAAATTTAAATATCAGCAATGCACCGACTTACACTTTGCATGTTGTAAATACTCTTAGAAACAGTATGGGGCCTTATTAAGTTTGAACCTCAGGTCTTTCAACTTCCCTGAGAAAAGAGAACAAATGGTAACTGCATGAGAAAATAAGTAACTAACGTTTGTGATTTCCCACTTCAGCTCAAGCCCAGATATTTTTGTCAGTTGTTAATTACAGTCATATTTCTCTAAAGCATTTTCTTTTTTAAGGATGATTTAAAAAAAAGGAAGAGAATAATTTCAAGGAGAAAGGCTACACCATGCGATATAGGTTCACATTTCTCTGAGTGGAGAGGAACATATCAGGGTGAACGTGATAGGTAGGGCCGCTCGCTGGAGAACGGGGAGCTGGCATTTTCCTAGAGTTGATGGAAGTGGAAATCAGACTGGGATAAAGTCAACAGGTAGGGCTAGATCCAGATTCAAAGCAGAAAATGGCAAGAATTCTGGCTTGACAGTGGGAATGTCGCAGAGGGAGATGAGATGAAAGTATAGTGGGAGGCAAATATGTTCATTAGGCCAAGGAAACCTGCTCAAAATCACATTCAGGGCTCTCTTCTTTTTCCAGGTACTTACTTGTATGTGATTGTATATTAATTCCCATTGTCTCTAATATTGTGGATCTTCTTCCTCTAACTCATACAACTAGCAGATTTCTGGCTTAAGGGCAGAAAGGAAGAGTAGCATTTTCACATGAGGAGGGATTAAGGCAAACAGAAGTAAATTAGTTGAAGTTACTATAATTAAACAACTAATGATATTTGCATTAGGGCCACATTTCCTAACTCTTCATCCTGCATTATTTCTAGAATCTTTGTACTGGATTTGACCACAGAGGTCATGTAGTCCAGATTGTTATCACCTGGTCCACCTTTCCTTAGAGGTTGAACTACTGAGCTGGCATTGCACCCATGCACCTTGGCTATATCCTGATAATTCCTCTCAGGGTGAGCGGTAGTTCCCATGGAGAACATTAAGCAGGTGGTTTTGTTGAGCAGAGAGCCCTGGGATTCCCTGAAATGCCCTGAAATGTCAGTTACTGTTTTGATTGCTTTTTTATTTTTCTATCCAGACACCTGTTGACAGGAAACCATTCATTGCATTTAAGAAATCAAATAACCACAAACTGTCACTATCACTTTCATTTCCTGTCATCATTCATGTTCTTGAGCTGCTGCTAGTTTATCAATGTAGCTAGATGTCCCGTGCTCTTGGGCACTGGGGAGGAAAGACTGTAGGCATGTGCAGGTGCTGAAAAAAGATGTGAGAGGAACACTGTAAACACTTGCAACCTCACTCCTGGCTTTCCGTTTATGTCACTCACCTGTGGGTTTAGAAATGTTTTCTGTTTCTAGGATCAAATGGAAATCCTAGCCTTATTGCTGTAGGATATTCTTAATCCTCCCACAACAGTTTAAAACTCTCCCTAGCTTCACTTTGTTTGTTGTAGCTTGTGCAGGAGTGATGCAAGGCAGGCTTAACTGCTTCCATCAGCAGCTCTAGGAGAAAGTTTTGTGATGGTAAGAACTGGATTTGGTTGTCCTTCACAAGGACCTTTCTCCCAGCTGTTTCTATATAAATGTGTGTCTCTATAGCTCAGAGAACTATCAGGAAACAGGTGTTTTTCTATTAATATCCAGGATGCATCAAAGGAAGGAGAAGGTACAGCCATATGTGAAAATCAGGTGGTCCACGGTTGAATACTTTGTACACAATAACTAATCACTTAAAGCTTATAACTATTTATAATTAAGTCTATAATTACAATCCAGGTGGCTGTGGTTAGAAGATTGTGGAGTTTTTAAACAGGTTGCTTGACTCGCCATTACAGTTTTAGAGGAGACATATTGACCTGGGTAGTGGGTGATGTGGCACGTGTCTGCCTATAAATGGCACACATGTGCTCTGCCTTAGCCTCTTTCGTGCTGTCTTCTGAGTCTGTGTGCATCACAGTTGTATTCTACAAATCTCCTTGCCCATTTGGAAATATAATAGCCAGAAAATTTTACATAAGTTTCTATTGGCTTTGAGTTCAGAAGTTCTGCTATAGTTTTTCCTAAAGAATATTATGTAGAATTGATATAAATTGGAGTTTGCTGGTGCAGTATTTTGAAGTCCAAGATGTCATCTGACCAGTTGACTCTGTGACTATAGAGTCTTCATTTTTTCCCTACCATTTGCTTCAGAATTCATAAGAGATCATTTGAATAGTGATATAACCATGGCATATTGTAAAAGTGAAGTTATGAGTAATTTGTTAATTATTTCTTGAGTATCCCCTATAACTAGTGACACTTTTAAGGTCTGTGGGGTATACAAAGAACTGTAGGAGATGGTTCCTCTGCTGAGAGCACTCTTCTTAACTGGGAAGATATGATGCAAAGAGAAAAAGTTGCTGATACTACGTATTTTATCACTTGGGCAGACAGTATATGCTAAAGCTAGTAAGATACATGGGATTACTATGCAAAGGAGATTGTTTCTATTTAAAGCTTCATGAAGAAGATGGAATTAGAAAGATGGAATTAACAGGTAAAAAAGAACAATAAAGGGCATTTGGGTGTGGTGATTATTTTAGTTTCCTATGGCTGCATAACAAATTATCACAAACTTTGCTGATTAAGACAACACCTATTTGTTCCTTCTCATTTCTGTAGGTCAGGTGTCTGGCTTCACTGTGACACTTGTTCATGCCTCCCAAGCCTGTAAACAAGGTGTAATTTAGGCAGCATTACTCTTTGTAGCTCAGGATTCTCTTCCAAACTCACATGGTTTTTGGCAGAATTCAACTCCTTGCACCTTGCAGCTCTGTGACTGAAGCTCCTGTTTTCTTGCCAGCTGTTGTCCAGGGAGCATGCTCAGCTGCCAGAGGCCTCTCTCAGATCCTTGCCATATGGCACCCTCCATAGATGTCTTACAACATGGCAGCTTCCTTCTTCCAAGTAAGCAGAAGAGTGTCTGCTGCTTTAAACCCTCCTCTTCAGGAAGGACCTAGTCTCTCTTTTAACGCTTTTCTGATTCAGTCAGGTCCAGCCAGGGTAATCGTCCTTTTAATTAACTCAAATTCCACAGATTAGTCAACCAAACTAGTATTGGGAGTAAAATTCAATCACTTTTATAAATCATGCACACATTCAGTTGGAGGAGATTGCAAAGGGGGTGCGTGTACATAAGGAGGTAGAAATCTCAGGGACCATCTTAGAATCTGCATACCATACTGACAGAAACAATGCAACATGGAGTGGTTTTACATAGTGTGTTGGGAACACAATTCATCAACATAACTGAAGAAATAAATTGTGAAATAATTTTGGAAATGCAAGTTTGGAAAACACACACACACACACACACACAGACACACACACACCAGAGCTAAGTACCTCAAATCTTTAAGCCATTGTAATGGATTATATGATCTTAGCATGTAAAATAAGAAAAATAAAAGTGCAAGGGACCCATTGTTCAGTAGACTTAATAATCTTGAGACATCTTGTAAACTCTGACATCCTAAAAACTCTGATAATGACTATAGTTTATCTGTAGCTAAGATTTTTTCATTATACTGTAAAGAGTTGTGAAAAGCAAAAAAGAAGAAGGAGGAGGAGGAGGAAGAGGAGGAGGAGGAGGAGGAAAGAAAAGATGAGGAGGAGAAGAAGAAGAGACTATGTATGGATCTCCAAACCTAAAATATTTCTTACATGACTCTTTACAGAAAAAGATGCTGTTTCCTGACCCTAACTTCTAAGCACAAAAACCAAAGGCAATCTTCAAGTTGGACATTTTAGAGGACAAGTGCTAAAGAAATTACCTCAAAATTTGTATTAATATGCAAAACTTATATATTAAAAGTTTATATTAAAATCATCAGGTCTCACTTTACAGCACCCAAAGGGGTCTTGGAAAGTGTGTGTATGTATGAGGAAGGATGTATGTGGAAGAACTAATGAATTCCTCCTTCTCTGGGTAGGTATTTAACTACCCAAGTGCTAGTCTGAGGCTTAGTGTATCACTTGGTCAGTTTCAGATCCTCTGGCAAAATTCTGTGATCCAAAATGATAGCTGATATTATTTTGTCTTAGCCAAAATTTTACAACAATTACTTTGTTGTGTTTATATTTTCATTTATTTATTTAGAATTCACTGGGTCTTTTTTTATCTGAATATATGTATGTTTTCCCAGTTCTGAGAAATTATTTTCTATTAGTGTTTTGATCATTTCAATTCTTCTGTTTTCTTTATTACCTCTTTTAAAAATTCCTTTTATTGGTGCATTTTATTTATCTTTGATAGGGTAGATTTTCTTATTTTTCTTTACTTTATGTGCCATTTCTGTGAATCAAATGTTTCCAGACTTCGGTAAGAATCATCACTCAGCTACATCCTTCTTCCTGTGACCCAGTTTCCTCCATCCTAATTTATCACTTATTATTTATCTACTAACTTTTCATTTTCTAATACATTGCCAAATATCTTTGTTTCTCTAATGAACCTTCTCTTAGCTTGTCTGTTTTAGCGGATTTATGTTCTTATTATTCTGCTGCATTACTTTAATTAGTTTGCAGGATGGAAAAGTGGTAAACATGTGTAGCCAATCAGACTTAACTGAAAGCCAAATTATGCTTTTGTGAGTATTTTGATTGTGTGGACTCTTCTTTTAGCATTTTTAAGTAAGTCATTCCATTGTCTTCTGGTTCTCATGACTCCTGAAGGCCAGTCTGTGGTACTCTTACCTTCATCCTTCAGTATGTAATGAGCCTTCTTCCTCTGGCTGCCATCAAGATGTTTTCATTGTAATTTTTTTTTTTTTTCAGCAGATTGAATTTGACATGGCTAGATTTTTTACAAACTCTTTTTGTATTCTTCTTGGTATCTCTGAACTTCTTGGACATGTGATCCGACAATTTGGTATGGTATCATAACTCTTGAAGTCTCTGTTCTGTATGTTTGTGTGTTTTCTTTCCCATTATACTTCTCTTTGTTTTTCCATCTGTAATTTCGATGCAATTATTTTCAGGTTCACTGATTATTTCCACAACCATGCCACATTTATTGATGAGCTCCCCAAAGGTTTCATCTTTTTTACTGTGTTTGCCATTTCTGGCATGTTCATTTGATTCTCTTTTTAGTTTCTGTCTCTCTGCTGAAATTACCCATTACATATTGCATTGTCAGACTTTCCCAGTAGATTGTGAACACATTAATCAGAGTTATTTTAAATTTTATGTCTGACAATTTAATATCTATATCATATCTGAGTCTATTTTTAATGATGGCTTTGTGTCTTAGAAACCTGCCCCTTTGCCCTTGGCCTTTTTATATGTTTTATATTTTGTTTAAAGCTCGGCATTTTAAATAGGGTAGTAGAGACTGAGGTAGTAGGTTGTATTTACATGTTCATTCTGCTAGGCCTTGGGTGAGAGAATTGAGTTAATCTAATTGATAGTGGAGCCTTGTATGAGTTTTGTAGTTGCTATGGTTACCTTAGTACACCAAAAACTTCAGTATCCTCTCCTCTAGCAATATGTTACATTCATGATGAAGGCTGGAATCTCAGACTGCTTTTGTTTTTTCTTTTTCAGTTTTTACTTTACCAACAACTTTATTGTTATCTTTTTTCTCTGAATGTCAGAGAGGGTCTCATTTTTTCAAGTTACTTGTGACCTGATATATATCAGCTTGGTAGTGGAGTGTGAGGGAGAATTCTCAGTTCCGATTAAGCCTCAGTGTTAGACATCTTACACAACATTGTCTTTGAGTTTCATAAATGTTGCTTTTTCAGTATTCCTTCTTTCCCCTGCATCTATAGTTCTGAGCCTGACATATGTTCTTGTTCCCTCCTCAAAGATACAAGGTTTTGTTCTTGCTTATTTTCCAGGTTTCAATAAGTTTCCATAGGTATCCAAGAGGTGGCAGGGTCGTGTTCCTTCCCCCACAAATTAAGGCATGGTTTTATAGAGGATATAGGGAGAAAGATCTCAGTGGAGTTTGATGCCCCTTTCATAGTGGCTGTAGCTTTCTCCTTCAGTTATGGGGCATGAGAGGGACTTTATCAGTTCTCTTCCAGTATTTTATATGAGCATGCAGTGGGGCCTGTGAGGGAAAATCTCAAAATAAGATAGAAATTTGACGCTTTCAAGTACTTTACCCTCTTTTCCCGGTTGACTTATTCTCCACCAACTCATCTGTCATCACAGTTGAACTCTACTTCCTGGTTTCTGACTTTATGTTGCCCAAGAAAACCAGAGCTCACGTCTTATCTTTCCCTTCAGGCACTTAGCTCTGACTTTGAATGAGTTGGTCACCCTAAAACTTGAGCACTTTAATGAGTTTAAGGACAAAAGCCTACGTTTTCTATTTACCCCAATATTTTTATTGTTGTTGTAAGATTTAATGGGCTGCTCTTTCTAGCTCTCTACATCTCTAAGCAGAAACAATGTCAAGATTCTACAAATTTTAGCAGCACTTGTGTAAACTGCATTGCTGCATTAGATTTATCATCCTTATGTAACTACTTATGATATGTATTTTCCAAGGTACATTAATTTGCCCCTTATAATTCATTCAGGTATATAGAAAATATCATTTTCATTTAAGTGATTAGACAAAGTGACAAAGAAATATATTCAATAAAACAAATCAATTTAAGAGCAATGCTAGAACTTTAATATCTGTTCTCTTCCTGTCTGATATGCTTTTACTGTCACTGCGAGAATTTACTTTCTCCTTCTCATAAGGGGGTGCTTAATAGTTCTTTAGTAACCTGCAGAATGGCCATCACTGATTGCCACTCAATTCAGCCCTTTGGTATTTTCAGCATTTCAAGCAAATTTTAATGTGGAAGAGTTATTTCAAAACAGGTTAAAATTTAACCAGAAGAACCCAGTTTTCTTGGAAAGTTTAGAAGTATTACTATATTTTTCTGGATTAACAGTCTACAGAGTTTAATACAAAATACATATGGCAAATAGCAGGTCTCATTTACCTTCCATTTTGAGGTAGTAACCTAGCTCCAAAGAAGATATAAAGAACCTTAAAGTATTAAGTAATAAACTATTACTAAATCTGCAAGTTGTACTATACCTTTTTCTTTATCATTTAAACTGCTCTACCTTTATTTTCTTTGTTTGGCAGGTTTACTGATGTCATAAATATACTTCATAATTATAAAACATATATTACACAAGTAGTGATTTTGTAAATATTTAGTGGTTTAGCTAAACTGAACATTAATTTAATTTGGTAGAGGGAGGTTCCATTTTTCAGGAGCTTCTGATTTTTCCCTCAAGAAAGTATGAGAAAAAAATATATATCTTTGAATGGTTTGCTCTTTGCATTTTGTAGTTGCTTTTGTGCCTTTTTGTGCTTAAATTTCTCAAGTTAGAGGTTCCTCATGAGAGCTGACACAACATAGTAAAAGATCTAGATGGATTGGTAGTAAATTTGTGGGTATTATTCTTTTTAATAAAATCTTTGTAAGGTTTGTAAATGCCTTAGGCGACTTTTTCTTCTTCCTCACCCTTGTCATAAGGGCAGGTTATGAACAAAAAAGAACAAATATTTCTTATAAGAGTAGTTTATGTGTGAACAAAGCAATGTATTTCAAGTAGCCTTTTGTTAAAAAAAATTAAATTTTTTTTCTCCTTCTAGCTACTGTATATTAAGTAAAAAAATAACCAAAACCCATAATATACTCTCATAGATTTATACACTTCAGAGCATTATGAAACATAGAGAAATTTAGCCATAGAATCTGAAGCAAAATTTATTAATGATGTCCTGGGATTTGATCATTTTCTAATATTTTATGATGGCCTGAGCAAGCAGTGTACCAGTTATTTTTTATTAAAAAATAAAAGTGTGTGCTAATATTGGCATTATGAAGTCCCTTCCAAAAGCATCACTCTACAGTGCCAATGATGTCTTAATATTTCCTAGCTCTGAAATAAGTTATGTAATTTCTTTTTCAAAGCCACAGCCACTTTGGCAAATTACTTGCTCCTCCTGCTCCAAATACTAACCTATAGCAATGGATGTTTTACTGGCAAATCTAAAGACATAGCCATTGTATGTTGTCTTAATTATTTTGATGTCTAGAAATTTGAACTTTATGGAATTTGTTTAAGCAAGCTTCTCTAAATTTGAACCTATCCTAGTCTGCAGCTATTCATTCACATAACAAGCCAAGTATGTAAATTAAAAATAAAAATCATTGACGTGGTCAGACGCAGTTGCTCACACCTGTAATCCCAGCACTTTGGGAGGCCGAAGTGGGTGGATCACCTGAGATCAGGAGTTTGAGACCAGCCTGACCAACATGGTAAAATCCTGTCTCTACTAAAAATAAATAAATAAATAAATAAATAAATAAATAAATAAATAAAATTAGCTGGGTGTGGTGGCATGTGCCTGTAATCCCAGCTACTCAGGAGGCTGAAGCAGGAAAATCACTTGAACCCAGGAGGGGGAGGTTGCAGTGAGCCAAGATCTTGCCAATGTGCTCATGCCTAGGTGACAGAACAATACTCTGTCTCAAAAAGTAAAAAAATCATGGAACATTCACTCATTTCCAATGGTCATAATAGGCCACAGGCCTCTGTAATTTGGTTTCAGGAATAGAGAACATCTTCACCTCAAAGGAAAAGAATCCTACAATTCTATGTAATTAAAGTCTTCCCATATTGTTTCTATCTGTTTAAAAATACAAACGTCCCAGAACAAGAGGGCTGGTATAATTACTCAAGTCTTTCCTATGAAAGAATAAACATGCAAAAATGAAGATAGTCTCACCTAGCATCCTGGAGCAAGTGACATCAGCAAGATGGTGGAATCAGAGTTTTCTGTCACCATGTCCAAAGTGCATTGATTTTGACAATGACCCATGGACCAGAATACATTTGTAGGAATCTGCAAGTTTAGCAAAGAAAATTCAGCACACCACTGGGGCAAAAATTCCACCAGCAAACATGCAAGAGAGGATAAAAAGAATAGCTTTACTTTGTCCATTTTACCACTCTTGCAAGGCTACACAGCTGAATGCCAAGAGAAACCCCTTGGTCCATAATTTCTCTTATAGAGAAAAATGAGAGCATAGTGAATTGGTGCCCAGGTCCCCCAATGTATTAGACTGTTTTCACACTGCTATAAAGAACTGCACAAGATCAGGTAATTCATAAAAGAGAAAAGTTTAATTGATTCACAATTCTGAATGGCTGGGGAGGCCTCAGAAAGCTTACAATCATGGCAGAAGGTGAAGGGAAACCAAGACTCCTTCTTCACCAAGAGGCAGGAAGGAGAATAAATGTGGGAAGAACTACCAAACCCTTATAAAAGTGTCATATCTAATGGGTACTCACTCACTGTTATGAGAACAGCATGGGGGAAACTGCCACCATGATTCAATTACCTCCACCTGGTCTCTCTCTTGATACATGGATATTAGGAGTACTACAATTAAACATAAAATTTTGGGTGGTGACACAGCCAAACCATATCATTCTGCCTCTGGCCATCCCAAACATCATGTCCTTACATTTAAAAATACAATCATGCCTTTCCAACAGTTAACCAAAAGTCTTAACTTATTCCAGCATTAACTCAAAGGTCCACAGCCCAAAGTCTCATCAGAGACAAGGGAAGTCTCTTCCTTTCTGGAGCCTGTAAAATCAAAAGCAAGTTAGTTGCTTCCAAGGTACAATGAGGGTATAGGCATTGGGTAAATATTCCCATCACAAATTGGAGAAATTAACCAAAACAAAGGGGATATAGGTCTCACACAAGTCAAAATCTGGCTAGGCAGTCATTTAATATTAAAGTTTCAAAATGACCTCTTTTGACCCCATATCTCACATCCAGGTCATGCTGATGCAAGAGGTGGGTTCCAACAGCCTTAGGAAGCTCCACCCCTGTGGCTGCAGGGTACAGTCCCATTCCCAGCTGCCTTCATGGGCTGGCATTAAATGTCTGCAACTTTTCCAGGCACACGTTGCAAGCTGTTTGTGGATCTACCATTCTGGGGTCTGAAGGATGATGGCCGTCTTTTGACAGCTCCACTAAGCAGTGCCCCAGTGGGGACTCTGTATGAGTCCCCAACCCCACATTTCCCTTTCACACTGTCCTAGCAGAGGTTCTCCATGAAGGCTCTACCCCTGTAGCAAACTTGTGCCTGAATATCTAGGCATTTCCACACATCCTCTGAAATCAAGGTGAGGATTCCCAGACCTCAATTATTGACTTCTGTGCACCCACAAGCCTAACACCACATCTAAGACACCAAGGCTTGAGGCTTTAACCCTTTGAATCAAAGGCTTGAACTGTACATTGGCCACTTTTAGCCATTGCTAGGACACAGGGCATCAGGTCTCAAGACCGCAAAGCAGGAAAGCGCTAGGTGCAGCCCATGAAACAATTTCTCTCTTCTAGGCCTCTAGGCTTGTGATGGGAGGAGCTGCTGGAAAGGCCTCTGACATGCCTTGGAGACATTTTCCCCTATAATCTTGGTGGTGAACATTTGGCTCCTCATCACTTATGTAAATTTCTGCAGCAGCCTTCAATTTCTCCCAGAAAAATGGGTTTTTCTTGTCTGTCATATAATCAGGCTGCAAGTTTTCCAAACTTTTATGCCATGCTTCCCTTTTAAACATAAGTTCCAATTTCAAGCCATCTCTTTGTGAATACATACAACTGAACACATTTAAGAGCACCCAGGTCATATCTTGAACACTTTGCTTCTTAGAAATTTCTTCCACCAGATTCCCTAAATCATCTCTCAAGTTGAAAGTTCCACAGATCTCTAAGGCAAAATGCTGCCAGTCTCTTTGCTAAAGGATAGCAGAGTCACTTTCGCTCCAGTTCCCAAGAATTTCCTCACCTCCATCTGAGACCACCTCAGTCTGGACTTTGTTGTCCATATCACTATCAGCATTTTGGTCAAAACCATTCAACAAGTCTCTAGAAAGTTCCAAACTTTCCCACATATTTGTATCTTCTTCTGATCTATCCAAACTCTTCCAACGTCTGCCCATTATCCAGTTCTAAAGTTGCTTCCATATTTTCGGGTATCCTGATAGCAGTGACCCACTCCCAGTATCAATTTACAGTATTAATTTATTTTCACACTGCTATAAAGAATTGACCAAGACTGGGTAATTTATAAAGTAAAGAAATTTAATTGAATCATAGTTCTCCATGACTGGGGAGACTTTAGGAAATTTAAAATCATGGTGGAATGCAAAGGGGAAGTAAGGCACCTTCTTCACAGGGTGGCAGGAAGGAGAATAAACACAGGAGGAACCACCAAACACCTATAAAACCATCAGATTTTGTGAGAGCTCACTCATTGCTATAAAAACATTATGGAGGAAACCACCCCCATGATTCAATTGCCTCCACCTAGTCTCTCTCTTGACATGTGGAGATTATGGAAATTGCAATTCAAGATGAGATTTTGGGGTGGGACACAGTAAAACCATGTCATCCAGCTCTGTGTGAGGCCATCTAGGAGCCTCATTTCTTTCTCATACCACCAAGAATTTGTGGGTATTAAAAAATATAAATGTCTAAGAGAGGCTGAGAGCAGGAAAGAGAGTCAGATTTTTACAGTAGCCAAAGTTTGAAACCCATTAGAGACCTACATATACTACTAACCTCTTCTTGGACTTCATCAGGAAGTCTAACTATGAGTCACATGGAACTCTTTGTTTGTGGACTGCAACCAACTGGCCAATGAGTTTCTGTAACTTTCTCAGGGCCTCACAGCCCTCCACCATCCATGACTGGCTCTCCACATTCACATGTGTATCCTAGATTGTGAGTACAAATCTTTGTAGACAGGTAATGAGCCTCTGCAAACCAACAGCTAGATTTAGTAGGACCGGGAAAAGGCACACAAAATTGATCATTTCAGGCCATCACCCTAGGCAAAACAAATAGAAGACTCTCAGCACAGAGCCTTGTTTGGAGGGTTATTGAGATAAGGCATATAATTATAAGAATCCCTCTCAAGGGGGAACAAAAAGGTGGAGTGGGTAAATACATAGAAAAGATTGAGAATCTCAGATTCTTTAACTATGAGTGGTAAAGACATTTCTGTTCTGAGCCAATCAGTAAAGATGGGAAGAGGTGAGTGTTTCCTTAAATATGAATGCAGCAAAGCAAAATATCAAGAAACATTTAAAAAGAACAAAACAAAACAAAAAAACANAAAAAAAAAGACAAGAAAACACCACACACACATACACACACACACACACAAAGTTTCCAGAAACTAATTCCAAAGAAATGGAGATCTGGGAACTCCCTGACAAAGAATACAAAATAAATGTTTTAAGGAAGATCAGTGAGCTAAAAGAGAATAGAGACAGACAACTCCATCAAATCAAGAAAAAAAAATCGCATGAACAAAACTAGAAGTTCAACAAAGAGATAGAAATTGTTTCTTAAAATATCTGGAAATTATGGAAGTAAAGAATACAATGAATGAAATGTAAAATGCGATAGAGAGATCCAACAGCAGACTTGACAAGCAGGATAAAGAAAACTACAAACTCAAAAACAGATCATTTGAAATTATACAGTCAGGGGAGAAAAAAAAATAAAAAGAAAAAATGAAATATTATGGGATCCATGGGAGCCATCAAGGAATATGATATGTACATTATGGGAGTTCCACAAACAGAAGAGAGATAGGAAAAATACGTTTATTTTTAAAAATGGCTACAGTGTTTCCCTATTTTGGGAAAGACATTGTCATCCAGGCACACAAGGTTCAAAGCTTTCTAAAGAAGATCTACCAAAAGAGGACTTTACTAAGATGCATCATATTCAAATTGTCAACAATAAAAGACAAAAATTTTTGAAAGCAGCAAGAGACTTGTCACATATGAAGGACTCAACCCTTCCAAATTCAACAACACTGATTTCTCTGCAGACAACGTGCAGGCCAGGAGGCAGTGGGATAATATATTCAAAACACTGAAAAAAGAAAAACTCCAACAAATAATACCTTACCTAGAGAAATTATCCTTCAGAAATGAAGGGAGAAAGATATTTTTCAGAGAAACAATAGTTAAAAATGTTTATTGCCACTAGGCTTGACTTATAAAAAAAATGCTAAAGATAAGTCTTCAAGCTGAAATAAAATAATGTTAGTTAGCCACATGAAAACATATGAAAGTATAAAATGCACATGTCAAGGTAAGTACATAGTCATATTCAAAATATTTTGATACTGTGATGATGTTATATAATTTATTTTTAACTCTAGTGTGGAAGTTACAAGATAAAAGTATTAAAAATAACTATAGTTATAATGATTTATCAAAGAATATACAATATAAGAAGTAAACTATAAAAATGTAAACATAAAATGTTGGAGGAGGAAGCAAAAGTTTAGAGCTTTCATATGTGATCAAAATTAAGTTGTTGTTGTCCTGGAATATAGTGCTATAGCAATAAGATGTTTTATATCAGGTTCATGGTAAGAATAAAGCAACAAGCTATAAAAGCTACACAAAAGATAAAGCATACCACCATAGTAGATCATCAAATCACAAAGAAAGATAGCAAGGGAGAAAGGAACAAAAGAAATGGAAAGTAGCCAAAAAACAATTTAAAAAATGTCAGTAGTAAGTCCTTCCATACCAAATGTAAATGGACTAAATTTTCTAATGAAAAATAGCATGGCTAAAGGATATAAAAAATAAAACAACGATATGCTGCCTACAAGAAATTCATTTTCACTTTAAGGACACATAAACTGAAAATGAAGGGAAAGAAAGAAGTAATCCGTGCAAGTAGAAAGCAAAAGAAAACAGGAATAGCTCCATTTATATCTTAAAAAAAAAGGTCTTTGAGCAAAAAACTGTCAATGAGACAGAGAAAGTCACTAGACAGTGATAACAGGGTCAGTACATCAAGAGGATATAACAATACATGTATGTGTATATATACAAGACGTAGCAAACTCCTATGTTGATAGAATTCAGGCAGTTCACATCAACCAGTGAGGCTGGCTGAGGGGACTATGGCTGACTGGAGGTGACTGCTCTGCCTAATGGGTCAGCTGTGCTTCATCTCCAACGGACACGTCCATGCTGAAATGTGGCCTCAATTATATCTAATTTTCCAGTTTTCAACAAATGCTAGAAATCAAGATTTTATAAAAATCAGATATCATTTCATATATCAATTTTTATTGTTATTACAATTTGTAGTCAGAAAATTGACAACATCAAGGCTGAGACTTACTCTCAGCCATCAGTCTGTAAACATTGCACAAGGTTATATACTCAGTGAAAATGGAGCTTCCTCTGCAGTTCACTGTGTGTCCACAGTGAGAACTGACTGACATAGGATAGATCCTACATTGTTACTGAAGGAATCAAAAGTTTTAGTAACTTATTAAATGTATTCTGTTTCTCCTAATCTTATGCTTAGCATGAATTCAAAAGTGAGACTCAAACAATGGGAAAAACAACAATGAACAGATAAATTCAGTGAAGTCATGGGCTTCAGAAAGTTAATACCAGAGCCATTTGATTATATGAAGTTTTAAAAAAGTAGCCCAAGGTTTAAAAATGTGTCCTGTAGTCTAATTTTATTTGACTGTCACAAAATTTCAAAGCATGTACGTTTAAATATAAAATATATAAACAAGAAAGTTTCATATAAATTTCCAGATATCAGAATTTTCTTCAAAATAGATCTGAAATAATTGGGTTCATATTTATACATTGCAAGGCTTTTTGTATCTGGGAAGTGATTTCTTTCTGGGACAACATGCTTTTCAGTTACCACACTACCCACTAATACTTACTGTTTCATCATACTAAGTGTCACTTGCCAATTTTTGTGGCATTAATGTAGTTCATTTTTAATAATAAAGAGTTTTTTTTTCCGAATCTCTGTCTCTGCCAAAATTGAGAAGAAGAAATTTGAAAGTTTATGTTGACACAAACCCTGTAAGCAAATGTTTACAGCAGCTTAATTTGTAATAGCCAAACACTAAAAACAACCTAGCCCTTCAATTAATGGGTGGTTAAAGAAACTGCTACACCATGGAATACTGCTAATCAATAAAAAGGAATAATCCTTGGTACACACAACAACTTGGATGAATTTCAAAGGACTTACACTAAGTAAAACAAAGCTCAGTACCAAAAAATTACATACTGCATAATTCCTTTCATATGACATTCTTGTAATCACAAAATTATAGAGATGAACAGCAGATTAGTGGTTTCTAGAAATTAGGGAAGAAAGGAAAAGGTGGGGGTACAGAATCCAGACAAATGTGGTTATAAGAAATGTGGTTATAAGATGGTAACATGAGGGATTTTTTTTAAACTTTTAAGTTCAGAGGTACAAGTACAAGTTTGTTATATAAATAACCTGTGTCATGGGGGTTTGTCGTATAGATAATTTCATCACCCAGGTATTGAGCCTAGTACTCATTAGTTATTTCTCCTGATCCTCCCCCTCCTCCCATCCTGCACTCTTCAACTGGCCCCATTGTGTGTTTTTCCCCTCTACGGGTCCATGTTCTCATCATTTAGCTCTGATTTATAAGTGAGAACATGCAGTATTTCGCTTTCTGTTCCTGTGTTAGTTAGCTAAGGATAATGGCCTCTAGCCCCATCCATGTCCCTGCAAAGAACATGACCTCATTCTTTTTTGTGGCCACATAGTATTCTATGCTGTATATGTACCACATGTTCTTTATCCAGTCTATCATTGATATATATTTAGGTTGATTCAATGTCTTTGTTATTGTGAACAGTGCTACCATGAAAATATGCATGCGTATGTATTTTCAATACATGATTTATATTCCTTTGGGTATATACTCAGAAATGAGATTGCTTTGATGAATCGTATTTCCATTTGTAGGTCTTTGAGGAATCCCCACACTGTCTTCCACAATGGCTCAACTAATTTAGACTCTTACCAATGCTGTATAAGCATTCCTTTTCTCCTCAACCTAGCCAGCATCTGCTATTTTTTGACATTTTAATAGTATTTATTCTGACTGGTGTTAGATGATATCTCACTGTGGTTCTCATTTGCATTTCTCTAATGTTCAGTGGTGTTGAGCCTCTTTTTTTCACAGGATTGTTGGCCCCATGTATATCTTCTTTTGAAAAGTGTCTGTTCATGTCCTTTGCTCACTTTTTAATAGGGTTGTTTTTTTTCTTGTAAATTTGCTTAAGTTCCTTATAGATGCTGCATATTAGACTTTTGTTGAATGCATAGTTTGCAAAATTTTTCTCCCTTTCTATAGATTATCTGTTTACTCTGTTGATAATCTCTTTTGTTGTGCAGAAATGCTTTAATTATATCCCAAGATGAAGAATATTTGGGTTTTGTCAACAGTTTTGTGTCTTAATTGTGGTTGTAAGTACACACATCTACACATGTGATAAAATTGCATAGACACAAAAGTACATGGAAACTGGGGAAATGTGAATAAGAATGATAGACTGTCAACCTCAATGTGCTGGTTATGTTATTATAATATAGTTTTGCAATATGTTACTGCTGGGGAAAAGCAGTAAATTGGTGCATCTGATTTCTCTGGATTACTTCTTATATCTGCAAATATCTCAAAAATTTTAATTTACAAAAGTAGGAAAATTAGACTTTACAAGATTACACAATTATGCCACAACTTGCCCACTTTACCTACCCATGTCTCCTGCCGGGTGCTTGTAGGGTTTTGAGGATAAAACTTCTGACTTATGTGGCCATGCCTATCGTTTACAAGGGATCTTTTCAGAGAAAGTGTTGAATATTTGGAGCTGGACATAGAACAGAATCAAAGGAAGCACAAAACACTGATCAAAATAAAGTGCATAAAAGCGGACTAGAACTTCTCCAGAGAAAAATGTGTTTGATGTTTTCTAAACACAAAAGGATTAGCAAAGCCAGAACACACAATAATAATGATAATTGTTTTTATCTTTGCAGGTGTTTTCCTGCCCAAAGAGTACAGTGGACCGACACATTTTCTGTTCAGTTTCTTCTTTTCCGTATGAACTTGGAGAATGACATTCAGGGTAAAAACTGGTTTGGTCTGGTCTCACAGAAGTGCATCATAATGGAACATACTCTGTAAGTATCCTGCCATCTACTCAAATATATTTGCCCTGTAATTAGCACATATAATAAGCAAGGCGGTTGCTCATATAATGAATATTACAGAGAAGTGGCAAATATCTTTAAAGCATCCATTTTGATCCATGGTCTTAATTTGCTATAATATTATAAATATGCTGCATAATTAAATAAAATGCTTATTTGAAGGGCAAAAAACAAACAAACAAACAACAACAACAAAAAACCACCCATTGATCTTCTCAAATTTGAACAAATGCCAAATCAAGGCCAGACCCTGCTGCCTACTTGTGCTTCCTTTGCTTCCTGAATCCAGGAAGGAGAAAAGATAAGTCAGGGACGTGATGTGTTTTCCACGCCTCAGGTCTGCCTCCATGTGTCAGCAGCATGTAGCCTTCCAAAGTCTCAGCAGCATTTAAAAGGCTTGACTTCAGAGCTCTGAGGGAGGGGACAAAGCTCTATTTGTTTATAGTCTTTAGCTCTAATTACATAATTACATTGGAAGGGGAACTGACTTCTGAGGAAAAGCAACAAAGCAAACAAGGTAAAATTGTAATAGGTCAGTCCAGTTATTATCTTTCTAGCCCTCCAGTGTGCGTGTGTGAGCATGCACATGTGTGTCTCACACACATGAACACTGGCGTATGGTATTAACAGATAAAGCCAGCCAGGGGTGTATGCAAGGCTATCATTTTACCTTTAGTGCGCTGTGACACCCTGATTATCTCATTGAAATTGGAAGGTAAATGGGATGTTGTAGAAACAGAGGCCCTCATGGCAGGTAATAGAGCAGATCTAATTAGCCTCAAGTACCTGTAATCCTAGGAGATGTACTTGGAGATAAAAGCTAGGGAGAGTCCCTCAGGTATGACTAATAGGTCCCCAGCCAGGTTGGCTCTGGATCAGGTGTAGTGTGTCAGCTGTGCTGAATGTGCCCTATTGATCCGAGAGAGGCTGCACTTCCTGCCACAAATTGAATTCAAATTGCTTAGGAGGGGAAGGCATCAGGTGCTACTTGCTTCATATTTCAAAATAATTTTCTTCTATGCCAGCTTGGTAGTAGATTGTTTAGCCTTTTGTAAAAAGCTGTCTTTTAAAACATATCCTCTGAAATCTTATATATGATTTCCTTTAAAACCATTTTTTAATGCCATGGACAAGTGCATTCTAGACACATTTCATATGGCCCATGCCTGCTAGGTGATATTTTATAAAAGGAAATTTTGTTATCACTTTAAGCAGAAGAAAGATATGTTTCTCTGTTTATTAATTAATTATGAGAACTTAATTGGAAACACAGAAAACAAAACATAGGATTTTAAGCAGGGGATAATCTAAAATAATGTTTTCCAAGAACCTGTCATTCCAGAAGATGTACTTGGCTTGAATATAAGTACAATTTTTTATTCAAAGAAAATGTTATGTTAACCCCTCCCCTCAACACACACACACACACACACACACACACACACACACACACACACACACCCCTCGGCCCCCAACAACATAATCAGAAGATGATAAAAGGAGGTCCCTTGGCATGAAGCCAGGGTAAAGATCCAAGCTCCATCCATTTGCCCCTCCTAACCCATTTGCCCCTCTTGTTGAGGTCTTTGAGGCCTTAGGGCCTCTCAAAAGAACATTAAAATCACTGAAATGGGCAATATTTGGTTTTCAAGTTGGGACATACCTAAACAATTTCAGAAGAATGCCAATTGAGGCTATTTTTAAAATCTATTGCTGAATGAGATATCATAATATCTCCTAAATCAATTAGGTATACCACGCAGCTAGAAAATTATTCATAAGCATTGTAGCTTTTTATTCTGATCAGACATTGGTGATGATTTCATTTATTCAACAAATATTCATTGATCATCTACTATGTACCAGACACTTTTCTAGATACTGAAAAAGACATAACTGAAAAAAAAAACCAACAGAAAAAAAAACTTCAAGAAGAGTTTATGCATTCCAGTGGAAGAGACCTAGACAGTATGTAATTAGCAATATAAAAATAAAATTTTCAGTAAGAGAAGATACAAATGTTAAGAAAAATAATAGAATTATCATAGGACGAGTTGAAAGTACTAAAAGGGCTAGAAGAAATTTTAAATTGGTTACTGAGGGTAAGCTTGATTTACAAAGTTATATTTGAATAGAGACATTGATGAGGGGAAAGAGATAACCACATAGATCTCTGGAGACAAATACATATTTAACAGTATTTTGCATATAGCAAACACTTAAATATTATAGATTATGTTTATTCTTGAGTTAGCCGAAAATGTCTGGATCATACTTCAGGGAGCCAAAATAAACTTACTATTTTCAAATAGGAAGAGGAGCAAATACAATAAATGTAAAAATATTTGTGAAATGTAAAAAATACAAATAAAATAAATTTAAAATAAAATGAGTTGTAGCTGTTGTTTAGCTATGTAGTATAGGTTAAAAGAGAAGGGAAGCAGCTGGGTGTGGTGGCTCCTGTCTGTATTCCCAACACTTTGGGAGGCTGAGATGGGTGAATCACAAGGTCAGGAGTCCAACCTGGTCAATATGGTGAAACTCTGTCTCTGCCAAAAATACAAAAATTAGCCTGGCCTGGTGGCGGGCACTTGTAGTTCCAGCTACTTGGGAGGCTGAGGCAGGAGAATCACTTTGAACCCGGGAAGTGGAGGTTGCAGTGAGCCAAGATCGTGTCACTGCACCAGCCTTGGCAACAGAGCAAGACTCTACCTCAAAAAAAAAAAAAAAAAAAAAGAGAGAGAGAGAGAAGTCAAGCCAGCATTTCATAGCACATTTCATTTAAGGTTTTCCATGTGTTTTGTGGTGCTTCTTTCCCATTTCTCCATATAAAGTTGGGGTTGGAAAGTTAAGTTGGCAAGATAACTAGTGGTGAATGACAGCCAGTGCATATCAGTGCACAAAAGCTGATGGTTGTGCATCTCTTCCTGATTTGCCTTAGTAACTTCATGTTGGCAGATTAAAGTCAGCCATGAATGGGTACACTCATACCATAGAAACTGAAAAACACCACAAATCTGGCCTGTCCCCATCCCAAGAGCTGGCTATTAAACATTCACCAGCACATTGCAGAAAATAACCTACCGAGTCAACTTTAAATAGCCTCAAACTACCGCACTGATCTTAAAATGTATGCCAATTTTCTGAAGAATTTTTCATTAACAGTCTTATTAGATCAGTTGCCAGGTTTTTAAAAAATACAATGTGTGTGTGTGTGTGTGAGAGTGTGTGTGAGTGTGTGTGTGTGTGTGTCTGTGTGTGTTTTATAAGAAATTTTACCCACTTAGTGGCCTATTTTATTCCTAGTCAGCATGACCGTAAGTAACTACCCCTGATTACATAAAGTAAGGCACAACACTTCTTGTAATGTTCATTTTAAATGGGAACTTGATCTATCATTTGGAATTCTTCTGTTGTATGTGGAGAACAATTAGAATATTAAATGGAAGTAAAAGTGATACATTGAAGCATAAAAATAATCTGATTATAAAAATTGCAGAGTGCAAAACAGAACAAATTTTAAGATAAATGGTGTAGTTCCTAGAGAGGGCCAAATATTTTGCAGATAATGTGTGAAACTTACAAATGATCAAAATAATTGAAGAAATACTAATTTGAGGGGATAAATTGTCTACTTTACCTATATTTATCTTTAACTCAGCAACTCAGAGTCACAACTAATTCATATGGGCATCTTCTGTCATCCAAAATACATCTGTTTTCCAATCCACTTTCAGAATTTAGAAGGCATTTTTGAACCTGAGCATATAGGAAGGATTAATAATATATCAGAGAATTTCTCTAATTCTCAAGGTTTGACGTTGTGATGTTTTATCTTCCTTAGTGAATGTTTGTCATTAAATCAACAATGTTTCCAAACTAAGTTGAAAGACAGGTTTATTACTAAATACACCTACAGGGGCTTAAAATTGGACCAGGTTTATTTGAAAAGGATTCAAGATACAAACTAGACAGCTGCTTTTTTTCTCACTCATTTCACTCTATTACTGGTTAACTTAGTGGAAAAATGTAAATTTTCCAGGGATTTTAGGTTGAAGGTATCTCAGCCAATGTAGATGTGTGCTTGACTTGAAGTCTAATTTCACTCCCATGTAGTATTGATCGGCATAGACCACCGAGGACACTTACAATCTTTCTTTGCCAAAGGTAGACAATGGTGTAAGAGTAAAGTGTAATAAATGCCCCAGTCCAGTTCTTATGTCGATATCCAGCTGCCTTTTGTGTGAGTGTGTGTGCCATTTTGAGTGCATCAGTATTTCACGTTTATTGTAGTGTGATGAAACACCTTTCAAAATGGCCAGAGGGACATTCAGCAGTAAGTGTTTAGGCAGTACAAATTGGAGTGAACAGGAGGACAGTTAGCAGGGAATATTTCTGAGGTCAAAGTAGCCTGGGTAGGAGCTGAATCAGCTAAATGCAGAGTTAAGAGCTACAGTACCTGCTGCAAAGTAAATATAGATTACCTTCTTGATGACAAATTGATCCACTAGACAAGGATCTCTCATACAAAGAGACAAGTGCAAAAAATTAAGTAATTCACACTGACCAATTTTTTTTTAACCCTTTACTCTGCAACCATCCTATCTCCCTGTAACTTTCTACTTCACGTCATTTCAGTCTAATCTTTTAACCAAGTCAATACCTATGTAAAACTTAAAATTCTAACCTATTGAGAGCCAAGTTGTTAACCCATGTATGCTGGATTTTGCAACTTTTTTGAATTTTTACAATCAGACCTTCATGATGACCTTAAGCAGTAAGATATAAATAACTCCCACATGCTTAGTGTTCCAATAATGGAACACTAGGAAGAAATGAGTTAATTCCTCCTTATTTAACTTATGATTCTATACAATCACTACACCAATTATAACTTGTAAATCTCAACAGTATAGCCAGCATTATGCAACTGTTCTGATAATCACATCTGAGAAACTTATACATGGGTAGAAAATCAGCCTAATGCAGAAGTTCCATTTTGAATTAATTCATCAAGGATTGTTGAGCCTCTACTATGTGCCTACCTGCTGTAAGTTTATTTAGATAGTGGCTGTCTTCAAAAGATCAGTTTTTTTTTTCAATTTATTAAGACTGACACAATTTCACTGGAAAGGAATAGAGGTACAAGGTGGATAATGCTTTCATTCACTTAGTAAACATTTACTGAACGACCATTCCAAGCAAGGATCATGGGCAGATGATGGGATATCAATCTCAAGCACTTAGTTCCTTTCTACAAGGAACTCTCAGTTAATTTGGGGAATATAAGCCATCAGATAATTAAAATAGAGTATGGTAGATGATACAAAAAGGATCTTAGAAAGAAGGTAGGTGGCCAAGTTACCCAAAATGGTGGGTGAGAAGAGATCACAGAAGGTCTTCTAGAAAATATTATAAAATGAGAAAGTAGGACCTCACAGGTTTAAGAAGGGAAAAGACAGAGTTATGAAGGGAGGATGAGGTAAGGAGAAAACATTCAGAGAAAGCCGTGGCACATACAATACACCAACGAGGCATGTTCAGGAATGTAGAAATAGTTTTGCATCGCTACAAACAAGTACAAATAAACAATAGTAATTAAGGGTGGTGATGAAAAGCACGTGAAAGAGTAGTATAACCCACTAATATCCCTACTAGAAGTTGGCAGCATAGAAATTACATAAAGTGAATAATAACAAGTTAATGAGATCATCCTCTGTCTTAAGGAAGGTTAAGATCTAACATCAAATTGTGGTAATTGAGATGACTTTAAAAAGAAATAACTTTGAGCTGGACAACTTGCAGAATGTTTCTCCTCAAACTATTAGAAATGTAAATACTCCATTGCATCTAAAAATCACATTGGTAAAATTTTAAGTAGACCCATACTGGGAAGTACAATTTTTCAGACAGTTTCTTAAACTCAAATTGCAAATGTTACTGATAAAATTTTACTCTTCATTTTGAAGTGAATTCACTGTAAGTAACATTTTTCAGGTGCCAATTGTTGTTGGATGTTGAGGGTCCCCTGTATGGAATCAGATATGCCAAGGGAATTGAAAGAACAATCCAAAGAATGAATCCTCTACATTTTACAAACACAGATTCTTAGCAGATCCAAAGATACCTCCAAGAAGATGCAGAATTTCCTTTTCAGACAGTACATATTCCATTAAATGTATGTTATTTGCTCACTGTGGTGACAAACTTTTAGTATTTCATTGGCTATACTTAGAGGAGAATACAGATATACATTGGAGATAACCATGGATTCAGTTCCAGAATACCACAATAAGGTGAATATAGCAATAAAATAAGTTGCACAATTTTTTTTGGTTTTTCAATGCATGTAAAAGTTATGCTTACACTGTACTGTAGTCTATTAAATATGCAACAACACTATGTTTAAATTCACAATGTACATGTCTTAATTAAAAACACTTTATTGCAGCTGAGTGGAGTAGCTCATGCCTGTAATCCCAGAACTCTGGGAAGCCGAAGTGGGCAGATCACCTGAGCTCAGGAGTTTGAGACCAACCTGCTAACATGATGAAACCCCATGTGTGCTAAAAATACAAAAATTAGCTAGCGTGGTGGCACACATGTGTAATCCCAGCTACTGGGGAGGCTGAGGCAGGAGAATCACTTGAACCCCGGAGGCAGAGGCTACAGTGAGCCCAGACCATGCCACTGCACTCTAGCCTGGGTGATATAACAAGACTCCATCTCATAATAATGTTATTATTATTATTATTTTTGATAAAAAGTGCTAAGAATTATCTTAGCCTTTTGAGTCCTAATTTTGTTGCTGGTGGAGGGTTTTACTTCAGTGTTGATGGCTGCTGACTGATCAGGTTGGTGGTTGCTGAAGGTTGGAGTGGCTGTGGCAATTTCTTAAAATAAGACAACAGTGAAGTTTGCCATGTAACTGACTCTTCCTTTCACTAAAGGTTTCTCTTTACTATGTGATGCTATTTGATAGGATTTTGATAGAACTTCTTTCAAAATTGGAATGAATCCTCTTAAATCTTGTTGCTCCTTTATCAACTATGTTTATCAAATATTCTAAATTCTTTATTGTCACTTCAACAATGTTCATACCATCTTCATCAGGAGTAGATTCCATTTCAAGAAATCCCCTTTCTTTGTAGCTCCTCATCTGTTCATTCAATCATGAGACTGCAGCCATTCATTCATGGCTTCAGGCTCCACTTCGAATTCCAGCTCCTATGCTATTTTTCTACCACATTTGTAGTTACTTTCTCTATAAAGTCTTAAATCCCCCAAAATCATCCATGAGGATTGGAATCAACTTCTTCCTAACTCCTGTTTACATTGATATTGTGACTTCCTTTCATAAATCATGAATATTCCTCATGGCATTTAGAATGATGAACTCTTTCTAGAAGGTTTTCAGGTGACTGCCCAGTTTCATTAGAGGAATCATTATCTATGGCAGCCAGAGCTTTACAGAATGTTTTTCTTAAATAATAAGACTTGAAATTAGAAATTATTGTTTTATTCATGGGCTGCAGAATGGATGTTGTTTTAGCAGGCATGAAAACATTAATCTAATTGTACATCACAGAGCTCTTGGGTGATTAGGTGCATTGATGATGAGCACTAATGTTTAAAATAAATCTCTTTTCTTGAGTAGTAGATCTCAATGGTGGGCTTAAAATACACAGTAAACCATGTTTTCTAGAAATGTGCTATTCCGCAGGATGTGTTCATTCATTTTTAAGGCACAGGCATGGTAGATTTATCACAGTTCTTAAGGGTCCTAAAATCGTTGGAATGGTAAATAAGCATTACCTTTAACTTAAAACTACAAGCTGCATTTGCCCCTAATAAGAGAATCAGACTGTCATTTGAGCTTTGAAGGCAGGAATTGACTTCTCCTTTCTAGCTGTGAATGCCCTGAATGCCATCTTTTTTTCAATATAAGGCTGTTTTTTGTTTTTGTTTTTTTTTTTTCTATAGTGAAAATATGTTCTTTAGTTTAGCCACGTTTATCAATGATCTCAGCTAAATCTTATGGATCACTTGCTGCAGCTTCTCCATCAGCACTTGCTGCTTCACCTTGCACTTTTATGTTATGGAGATGCCTTCTTTCCTTCATCCTCATGAACCCACCTTTGATGCTGCATACTCTTCTGCAGCTTCCTCACCTCTCTCAGTCTTCATAGAATCAAAATGAATTAGGCCTTTGCTTTGGATTAGGCTTTGGGTAATGGGAATGCTGTGGCTAGTCTGATCTTCTAACCAGATCATTAAAACTTTCAGCAATAAGACTGTTTGACTTTCTTATCATTTGTGTGATCACTGGAGTAGCGCTTTTAACATTGTTCAAGAAATTTTCCTTTCCCTCCACACTTGACTACCTGTTTGGTTCAAGAGGCCTAGCTTTTGGTCTATCTCAGCTTTCATCATGCCTTCCTCACTAAACTTTAATTTCTAGATTTTGATTTAAAATGAGAGACTTGCAACTCTTCCTTTCACTTGAACACTTAGAGGCCATAGTAATATTATTAATTGGCATAATTTTAACATTGTTCTGTCTCAGGGAATAGCGTGACTGGAGGAGAGGGAAAGAGGGGAATGGGCAGTTGGTGGAAAAGTGAGAACATACAATATTTAGTGTTTAAGTTCACTATCTTATGTGGGTGCAGTCTGTGGTGCCCTAAAACAATTACAAAGTAAAACAAAGATTACTGATCACAGATCACCATAACAAATATATTATTAATGAAAAAAATTGAAATTTTGTGAAAACTATCAAAATATGTCACAGAGACACAAAGTAAGCTCATGCTGTTGGAAAAATGACACCAATAAATTTGCTTGATGCAGGGTTGCTAGAAAGCTTCCATTTGTGGGGAAAAAAAAAAAAAAAAAACATCTGCAAAGCACAATGAAGCAAAGTGCAATAAAACAAGGTGTGTTTGTATCCATCCACTTTGATTAAATAAAATAAAATAAGAATTTACTCATTTGCCTAAAATTGATTTCTCAGTTTTAAGGCTAGTTACCCATGTTTAGGGGACACATCTAATACACCACACATAGAGGATGACCACCACCTCCAAAATCACCAAATTAGAAATATTCAAACTTATTCCGACGGGACTCTGTCCTAGCTACTTTTTGGCAATGCTCAACTAGGAAAAGGCAATGGAAGAGAACCACTTAGGTCAGAACACAGTCCTGGGTTTTCTTCATGAACTGAAGACAGAATTTGTGTTTTGTAATTAGCCAGTGTCTAGGGACAATTTGGAATTATGTCTTGGGGGTTAAAGGTATACTCAATATTTTAGCCAATCAAGCAATTAAATGATTAAAAATTTTTGCATATTATGAGGTAATATTTTTAATTTTTTAAATATTACAAATAAATGTGTAAATAAATGATATTGAATAAATCAATTAAAAACTTTGTCAATAGAAGGGGCTCACATATATCCACATAAAGAACTTATTTTTAAGCAGAATGCAAAATTTATAAACTTAGAAATATGAATTCAGTATCAGAAATATCACTTCAAATTATCTGTTACATTAATGTTATACTAACTTGAAGAAAAAGGTGAGGATTATAATTTCCTTCTGTTGGTAAGAAAGGAGAGAGGAATAGGGAGACAGAAAGAGAGAGAGAAATGAATGAGACATGGAGAGCGAGAGATGATAAGAGAGAGAGAGCAGGGGAGTCATTGCAAAGAAGGAGATAGCTACTCATCCATTTTATGTCAATGAAAGAAATATCAAAAGCTGCCTGGCTCTAATTTCTACTACTAAGCAAAATACCAGAAGAATTTGCTGTATGCTTTTTTTAAAAAAATCATGTTTTCATATATGTAATCCCCTCTGTGAACACATTAGAAGGATAGAGTTACTAGCATATGTTTCCAAGTGTGTTCCATTATATTCCTACTGCAATTTTCTGAACACTAATTTACAGCTGTACTTCAAGCTTCCTCTAGCTACATTGATGTAAATACTGTATATATTTCAGGAATTCTTTACAAAATTATATATTTGATAACAGAGTGACTGCTAGCTCAATAAACATTACATAGCTGCATTGTATTCATCGTGGTGCCTCATGATTTTTGCACAGCAGGCACACAGAGGAGGGGAATTTGTATACATTAATATTTTGAAGTCAAATCCTTGAATACCATGTCAAACATCTCATATCCTAACTGGAGAAGCTCCAGTATCCCCTACCATCATGGGTATGGGGAGAAAGGCCCATTTTAGAGATGAACTGACTGAGGTAATGATAAATAGAAATGATTTATTAAGATAACATCAAATCAAGAACATGAAGAGAAAGGGAAGACAGATCACAGCTTATTGATTGTAGTAGCTTCAACCCAGGCCTCCCAGTGCGTGTCAAAGGTATAGTCTCCTAGAGAAAATGGCTGCTAACTAGGAGGCATTGACTAAGCTGGTATGAGGCAATATAGCCATCTCACCTCTGAGCACAATATCCTTCACCTTTGATGCCAGAGATGCTCATTGCTTCCCATTCTATTTTCTTTGCTTCAGGCAATGGCTAAAGAAAAAAGAGCAGATGCATTTAAGGCATTGCAGTTCACAGGTCTCTAATGTATCTGGGGCATCTGTATATACTGGAAAATATTTTCAGTTCAATCACTTTGAAAGCCTGGATAATAGAAGAGCAGGAGGACTTGCAGCATGGACAACAAAGATTTTCTGTTGTTGTTGTTTTCTTTTACCAACATGAAGCTCAGTTAGCAATTGCACCAAGCATTGATTTCACTGGCCTGTTTGTAGGCACTGCAGGGGTCTTTTTAGCTGTACAACATAGACATATGCTGAACAGCCTTTGATTTTTTTTTTCTTACAAGTTTGTTTTACAGAATAGGCCAGTGACAGCATGTGTTGCTCCAGTCATTATATAAGATCTATATTATCACTTTGTATTTAAAACTCACCTGTTCCTAACCTCTCGTTTTTCTTATCTGCTGACAATCCTTGGGCGTTTGCTGGTTTTTCCCCAAACCAGTCTTCGAAGTTCTGAGTTTCATGTGCAGAGCTACTATAAAAACATTGTATCAGTAAACGGTTCTCCTGGGAACTCTCCTCTCACTGCTTCTTGGGCATGCTGTGGAACACTCATTATTGTGAAGGGAGTTATGCATGTGCCTCAAGCAGAGAACAGAACCCTTAGTGTAAACTTTTTGACAGGAGTCTCTGAACCAACTTTTCAAAACCCCTGTCTCGTTTATTTTCCTCTTTTTTCCTCCTGGTTTGATGTCAGTCATCAATCGAGCAGGAGACAACTCATTTCATTTCTGTGACACACCATGATGGACTTGTGTTGCAACCCTGACTTATTTTGAGAACTTCAATTTCTCAAGCTAAAAGCTTGAATGTCCCATGGTTGGAAGAGCTATTGATCCGATGTAGATGGACGGCTCAAGAGGAACTGATACATTCCTTACAGCACTTTCTTTTTTCCTTGTTTCCCTGGCTGCTATGTAACATAGTCTTTCTCAGAGTTTGTTGTCATCTACGAACTTTGATTCTGGCATGACATATATATTCTCTTTTTACACCATTTTTTTTCACTGTAAGCTTGTGTTCCTGTAGTGTTCCATTTCATTTCAGATGAATTGCCTATTAACTTATGAGTTAGTTATTCTTGGTGTCGTTTACAACTTGCTGTAGAAAATCTAGGCTTCAAGATTAAGTGATATTTTCATTGTGCCTTCCTAGTGGTTTTAGAAGAATGTATAGTATTTCTCTCAAGTATAAGATGCTAATATGCCCATAAAAATTAAAAATTTAAGCCATTATTTAAAACAGCAACTAAAAATCTGCAAATAACCCCAAATGGCTGTCAAGAAATAGATTTTTTAAAACCTGATGTACAAAATTACTGATAGAAATAGTATGCTTTATGCTTCTTTTGATAGAGGAAGGTGGCTACACTCTGCCTGAAATTCCAGAGAACTGGACCACCTTGGTCTTAATTGGTTTCTCCAATTAAAAACTGCTTTAGTTTAGTGGTGGAGAATAGCATGAGCACTCAATCTGTACCCACTTGGGACAACAAAAGAGAATATAAGCATTTTGCTTGGCAGATTGAATGGAAATTAATTTTCTTTCTGAGATTTATCGCAATGACAATTAAATGCTAAGCTCTGTGCAAAGAACTTTTGATGCATTTGTTCATCTAGTCTTCATAGGGCCTTTATAAAGTACATCCCATTATTATATACATTTTATAGGTGGAGATCCTTGAATTCATAACTTATTCAAGCTCCATAAGTGGTAAGCGTAAAGCAACTATTGAAACCAACTCTGTTTGACTTTGGAACATATAGAGTCCCATAGGGAAACAGGATTCCTCTCAAAAAATATTTTGATAAAGGAACCATCTATATACCTGTGCTAAGATTAAGAGAATCACAAAGATACGGAGGTATGCAGAGATGATCAAGAATGCATATCATTAACATCCCTGGGGCTAACTGGGTAAGGGGATCAAAGATCATAGTTACTGGAGCATAGTGAGAGCTGGAGCTAGTAGAAGCTTCCAAAAAGATCTACATCAGAGACAGAGGCAGGCACCTAGACATCTCTTTTTCTCCACCCTCCGACCTCCTCTGCCTATGTTCCCCATGGGCTACATCCTACTAGAAGCCAGCCCACAAGGGAGTCCAGATGATGCAGTTCTCAGAGTCAGTATTTTAGCACTCAAATTAGAGTGAGAAGGTAAGAGCAAGGATAGGAGCAGGCGGCAGGGGTAACAAACAAATATACACACTAACCAATTGGATCTATGCATGGCAAGAATGTGCCAGCTTTCAAATAAAGGCTCAGGCTTTGCCTGCCTTGGTCTATTTCTGAGAGATAATTCACCTTGCAAAGAAAAGGCCATATCCCCATAAAATATCTGACAAACCCCATTAAAAATAAAATAAAATATTTTCATGTGCATGCACCCCAGTTTTGCAGAGAGCTTTTTATTTCTTCTTGAAATGAACTAAGAATATATTATATAACATACTTCCTTTAAATAGTGTTTAACTAAACATTTTCCTGGGAACTTTAGTTATGTTATAACATGTGTTTAAAAAGGACAAATAATTTTGAACTATAACTACAAAACTAATGACTAACCCTAATTCAACCATTAAACTATGTGCATAGAAACTCTTTTTATTTATTTTTTCACAAATTAGTAGCTTACAACGTTCTCTCCATGGATCATATTATAATAAGTTGTCATGTTCTTAATTTAGTTATTGCCATCTCTTAAGCTGTGGATAAACAATAATTAAACTATGTAAGCATAGGGAACAATCACCCAATGACTTAACCTGTCATTCCCATCCTTTATATTCACACTCCAGACTTTTTTTTCACTCTTGTCCTTTAAGATTCTTCACCATCCTGTGTGCGAGTCAGACTCAGTTCCTCCTGCACAGAGACTAGGGATGTGTATTCTATGCTTTTGCACCCTCGTTGCTCCAGCTTCAATGCCTATTCTGTATAGTCACAGCTGCTTTCCAACCAGTTTTCCTGTAAATAGTCTCCCTATGTTTAATACTGCCTCCCATCACCACCCCCCAACTGCTGCCAGGGTTATCTTAATAAAAAAGCAAATATGATTACACTGTTGGTCCACCTAATAGCCTACTTTGACTCTCAAATGCCCACAGGATACAAAGTCTAAGCTTCTTAACTTGGCAAACAACTAATTTGCAGTCTATTTCAAACTCACTTCTCTGGCCTCATCTTCTCCAGCATTGTGTCCCACACGCTCTATGCCCATCCAAAGAAGGCCATAGGCTGTTTCTCCCTGATGTAAAGTTAAGTCTATCTGACTTTAGTTATGGCTTTCTTCTAGGGTTAATGACTCCTCTATACTCTGGCTTGAGCATGAGTGAACCGTAGGAGTTATACCTTATCTATAATTGTTTACAGGTCAAGTAAAAAAAATAGGTATAGAAAAATAAAGGAGAATAAAATAGATATGTTTTAAGAAGCATAACGAGGAATGAATTGATGACTGTTGCTAGGTATGTTATTAATTATAATTTAATATAATATGACAATCACAGTTAGATTGTGATGTATATTTGAAGCGACTTTACAAATTACATTTTGAAGATTTATCACGGGCATGATCTGGCAACTTTATTGCAATCTAATAGAATTTTCTCTGCTCTCTCCTTTCTTCTACTCATCCCTGCCCCATTTGGCAGGTCTGGAATAAGATACCTGAAGCACAGTGACACATAAAAAGAGAAGAGAAGAAAGGTGACATATTTTCTTGTATTTGAAGTAACTGACATATTAGCCCATTTTTTCTCCATATTCATGTTTGTAGATATAAAAATGTGCATTTCTCAATAGTGAGACAAAGTATTTCTAAATGTTATATACATATATATACACAAAAAACTCTATATATAATATATATGACATATATATATATATATATATATATATATATATATCTTAGCCAATTAAAGCCACCAAAAGTGTTATCCTCTTTCTAATTTTCTTATAGAACCAAAAAATAAACAAATCTTTCTTCTGGAAATCTAACACAATCAGAGAAAATATTGAGTACAGAAGGCAAGCCCTGCTCTAAGAGGGCATTTGTTTGATAAAGGGTTGAGAACAGGGAAGCTGTGTCTTGCGGTCTTTTCACATGGTATCACAGTGATAACAATAATGATTATGAATATCACAGTTACTGTTTATAAATTTTTTTACATATCTGGCATATGCCTCATTTTACTAAATTCTCACTTAGGTGAGCATATGATTTGCATCCTTGTTTAATGTATGAGGTAACTAAGGCCTAAAAGAATCAAGTTACTTACTCATGTTTCACAATCTATAAGAGGTAAAATATGGATTTGGAAACCTATCTCTAAGCTCCAAGAATCTGAAATCTTCCCAAGCCATTCCTCTATTAGTTATTCTTCAAATTCCAACTCAATGAACCCAAATATTTTTCTGTTCATTTTTGTTTGATTTTCTTACCTGAAGGATTGTAAGTGTTAAAAATAGCAAAGTTATGACCATCTTTAGCTTGTCCATCCAGCAACTGATTCTCTGTGAATTGCCCTTTAGGGCTTCGGTGAACATGACCTCTAAGTTCTGTTTCTACAGTGAGCCTTTGCCTTCCAGATGCAGGGCTTAACATTTCCTCCAAGGCTGGTCACACACCTCCTTCCAAGGAATTTGAGAGACAGAACAGTATCTCTCTGATGCTGAAATATATATCATGCAAAATTGCCCCATGCCCTTCCTCTGCCACCTGAAGAAGTAGCGAGTAGAGCACAGACTCTGTTCCAGTTGTGACTTAATTCTACAAAAACTCCTATCCAACTTTTTTTTTTTTTGAGATATCTCAAGATCCTTATGATAAATTGTCTTTTCATTTTAGCTACTTCAAATTCGGTATCTGTAACTTTAACCCAAAAGAAAATCTCAGCATAACTACTATAGTCCTGAGCTAGTCTTCAAATTTTTTACTCTCATCATTATTGAATAAAAAGTCCTCAATTATCCATTATTAATTTATTATCAAATATGACCAAATATCTACTCTATGTCTGGCAGTTTACTAAATATTGGGAATATAAATAGAATGAAAAGAAGAGTCCCCGCCTGAAAGAAATTACCAAGGAGACTGGGCTGGGTTAGAGGTTAGAATTTTCTTATGTAACTCAGACCACTCTTATTTGAGGAGCAGGGAGTCACTCTCTTTGCTGACAGAGCAGCCTTCCTTTCTTTTGTGAAACAAGTTCACAGTTAGGGCTAGCATTAAAGCAATGAAGCAGACAAAATTTTAGGGTCTTTCAACATCCACTTTACAGTAACTTTTTCTCACCTGACCCCTAGCCTGTGATCGCAAGGTCTTTATGGTTTTCTTTGAATGCCAAGGTCCACTCAGTTGATATCTCTAGGAGGCCCTAATAACATGTACTCCTAGTAGCAAAAGTTTCCAGGCCTGGGTCTCATTCACTGGGTGTTTGACCTTTACTTGATGAAGGCTAGCTAATGTGATGAACCAACACATGGAAAGGTATCAGTGGAAATGATTGAATCTGTGTAGTTTTGATAAGCTATAAATTAGAAGAACAAATAATGCTGGGGCTTGGACGCACAGATAAGCTATTTTTTAAGACACTTTTTAGTAGACAAGAGCAGTGAGCTTTTTCAAGCATACTTGAAGATACGCATTTATATATTGAAACTTCTTTCAGAAAATTGAGATGTTTGTACTTTGTATGTAATAAATCCTTGATCGCATATAATCTGTGTTATCTATGCTATTAACAATTAGATCTCTTTAGAGACTAACATTTCTGACAATATCCAGGACATTTAGTTTAAACATGGATTAACCATAGGGTTAAAAAGTTTGAAAGAATGTTTTAAATCTTGGAGCTTTGAAATTTTTCTGATGTTATTAGCTATGCAATAGATCAAGAAGAAGAAGAAGAAAATAACTCCTCCAAATTCCACTTATTGAAAAGCAGAAAGCTTCAGACAGATGTTCCAAATGACAGGCATTTCCTTTCGAAAGTGTAGTCTGATTAGAAATATAAGAAGTTAGAGGTGATAGGAGAGCAATAATGATGTATTTGCACATAAAAAAGCAGAGATGAAAAGTTACAAATCTCAAATTACTTCTAGGTCACTTGGCTAAGAGACAAAACTTGACAATATACTACTGTATATCCAAATTGTACTTTTAGAGTTTCATTTTTTTTTAAGTTTATGAAGTTTTTAAGAAACCATAGTTAAATATTTTAAAGCCCTAGTATTTTTTTTTTTTTTCTACTCTTTAGCACTTTTTCTCCAAAGTCGATCCGTGATGTATTGGCTCCTGTATCTCCATCCCAGGAACAGGAAGGATTTTGACACTTTTTCTAATTCAACAAGTAATCTACTTTGACTTGAAATCTGCCTTTTTAGAACTGACCTCTCTAAACATGACTATTTTAAGTACTGCTTTTCAATTGCCTTATGATACTACTTTTCAATTGCCTTATGATAATTCATGTATGAAATGACATTCAATTGTTAAATATGATTCTTAGTCAACCATAATTGTTGACTCATTTGCATGTAGCTCGCTTAACTTGCAAGAAGATAATACTTTCTATTATGCTGTTTTCTTGTGAGAAACAGTAAAAAAAAAAAAAAAAAAAAAAGTTACAGCTTTCAACTAGTGCACTCAAGCCTTATTATCCTGATTATTAGTTTGAGGACAAAATGAGCTAAAAGTAAGTACCTATAGATATCTTACCTTCCCCATGATAGGCTCACTGTCTTACTGTTTTTTTAATGAGTAATATTTAATTTACAATTGGCTTGCATTTATCATTTCATTTGGATTTTAATTTATATTCATTTTTTAAGTGGGAAGCAAATCAACAACTTCAAGTTCCATTGATATGATTGACAATATAACAATATCCTGTTTTTATTTAGTGACCATCTGTTTTCAGATTGTCAAGAATCTAATTAATTGAATCTTCATATGATTCCTTAAATGTACATAAGGGGCAGGTGGTCTTTTGGTTTCATTTAGAGAACTGATCGGTTTTACTGTTTGTTTAAGGTTAAAGAGAAATGGAATGATAGAGATGAAGAGAGGCAGAGACAGAGCTCAGTCACTCTGTTGCCCATGCAGAATGTTATGAATCAAGCAGAACATTTGTCACTGAGGTAGAGAGTTAGAAAGCGTGCCGCTTAAGACAGAATGAACAGCAGATTACTGTTTCTTCATGAGGAGTTAAGAAATGTTAATTTGCAAAGAGAAAAGTGATAAATATGCATTTTGACTTCTAACATAATATCCTACTTTCTGTGTTTCTACAACTGAAACACAGAAAAAAGGCCAAACTCAGTTTCTATAGCTGGTCCAAAAAGGCCAGTCTACTGCATACTGAGCAAATTTGATAACCAGGTAGATACAATTCCTCTTCTCTGTAACAAAATTGATTTCAGTAATACTAGTGGAACAATGGGTAATAATCCTTATTTCCTTTATTCATCTTTAATTTGAAACAATTGACATTTAAAAGAAGAAGATAGGTATTGATCATAACAATGTCATCCTACTTGTGATATTATACAGCTTTGCAAGCCATTATCATTCAGGGAAATTGGTAAAATATACACAGGATCTCTCTGTATTATTTCTTACGGTATGTGAACCTACAATAATCCCAAAATAATATATTTAATTTAAAAACATAGATAAACTGAAACATATGCAACACAAACATTGACTTAATGTTTTTTCTATTTTCCTTTCATTAGTATAAATAACCGTACATCGTATATATTTAAAAATTTGATATCACTGTGTACAATTTCATACTGTTTACTTTTTTATCATTAATACATGATCAATTTTCCTTATTATATAGTCCTAATAGTAATAATTATTATTGATGAGTGCACAGTCATGTTGATAGGCCATAACACCCTTTTTTAAAAAAAATTGAAAAGTCCACCTTTCATTCCAGAGTAGAATTTGAATGATAGTTGATACAGTTTGAATGTTGGCCTCTCTAAACCTCATGTTGAAATATGATCCCCAGTTTTGGGGGTGGAGCCAGTGGAAAGTATTTGGGTCATGGGGGGGAAATCCCTTAATAGCTTGGTACTGTCTTAGCAATAGTGAGTGAGTTCTTG
Source organism: Cebus imitator (assembly GCF_001604975.1). Classification (NCBI taxonomy): domain Eukaryota; kingdom Metazoa; phylum Chordata; class Mammalia; order Primates; family Cebidae; genus Cebus; species Cebus imitator. The sequence continues at coordinate 9,762,660 of NW_016107342.1, read as the reverse complement.
TGCAATCTGGTTTTTTAAAAGTGTGTGTGTCTTCTCCCCACCAACCCACCCCCACGACTCTCTCTGTTGCTACTGCTTTCTCCATGTGAGGTGATTGTTTTGGCTTTGCCTTCTGCCATGAGAAAAGCTCCCTGAGGCCTCCCCAGAAGACAAGTAGATGTCAGTGTCATGCTTGTACAGCCTGCAGAACCATGAGCCAATTAAACCTCCTTTCTTTAAAAATTACCCAGTCTCAGTGATGGAGGCAGTAAACCATCATGGCACGTTTATACCTATGTACAAACATGCTTGTTCTGTACATGTATCCCAGAACTTGAAATACAACTAAAAAATTAAAAAATAAAAACTACCCAGTCTCAGGTAATTCTTTATAGCAATGCAAGAATGGCCTAACACAATAGCAAAAGAAATAAATTAGATAAGAAAAAAGGAAATTGAAGATCTAAACTTCCATAAGGCAGGACGTAACAAAGGCCAGTGAATTTTATTGTCTAAAAGCTATGAAATTTTGTAATTTGATTTTTCAACAGACTTCTATCAAATATGCTAAAGCGAATGTATTTATTTTTAAATGTATGAAAATTAAAAATAATTTGCCTGTAATAAGCACATGGAATTTCATTACACTATTATCTACTTTTGTATATATTTGAACTTCCAATATTCAAAAGATTTTCTTTTTAAAAGAATTTGGTTTGAAAGATTTTTTTCAACACCTTTAGGAAGAGTTTGAAATATCTCTTGGTCAGCAGGCCACCATTAGTCCACACAGCACATTTGTGATTATTTTGAAAGTACCTCTGCCTAATTGTCATAGGCAAGGACATATGAGGACTAATGGTAATGCTCTATTTTGAATGGGACCCTGAAACAAAAAGGACCTTACATAAAAACTAAGAAAATATGACTAAATTATAGGTTTAGTTAATAATGATGTATCGGTATTGGTTAATTGTGATAAATGCACCATACTAACGTAAGATGTTAGTAATAAGAGAAACTAAACATTTATTTAAAAAAGAAAAGAAATTTCATATGAGTGATATCTAAATTCAGTAATGTATTTCATGAATGAATTAAAATTTTCACTTACCAAATGAAAATATTGCACCCCACAGTTCACATTTTTTCTGTCTAAGTCTAAACACACATAAAAGCCCCAAGTGGCCACATACAATAGCAGAAGTAAAGTAACTTAGGCTCTATTTCATTGCTTGTTTGTTTTAATTTTTATAACCACTGTTTAAAAGCAGGAATATAAAGTAGCCCCGGATTTAGTAACAGAAACTGAACCAGAAGGAATCTTCAGTAATTCTAAACCTCAATAAACTTACGGTCTTAATTAAACACATGTAGCTGGTCACCCCCCTCCTTTTTTTTGAGGCATGAACTAACTGGAACTGGAAATTGTGAGAATTATCTTCAATTATATAAGTTATATCATGCTTAAGTTAAATAATACTATGTTTATTAAGGAAAATAAAATAATGAAGTAAAAAAATATATTTTTAGTTATACAAACTAATAGTAGCTGCAACAATTCTTTGTAATTTACACCAAAATAGTTGTTAGAAGGTAATTTTAGAGTGTGATTTTATTATTCATATCACTTCTTATTGCTGGTATATGATGAAAAGCAAATCAACTTGTAGGTGGTTTATTTTTTGTTTAAAATTATTTTATTATTTCCCTTCCTTTCCTGCATCCTGGGCTCATGGTTTCTACCACCCTACCCTTCATATGCCATTGAGTGAGATGCAATTTTAGATACTGAAGATACAGCAATTTTCTTCTCTCATGAAGCTTACATTAAATTAAAAGACCTATATTTTAAAAAGGCAAATTATCAAATAAAGGAGATAATTTCATATATTGATAAGTTCTGGATGGAATATGCTATCACAAGGATTCCCAAAAGACTGCCAGGCACTGTGTCTTCTTTTTGTAGTTGAGGATACAAGATGCACCAATTTTTCTTTTACTCTTAGTATCTATATATGAATGCATGTTACCAAAAGTCATTACAATAATTGGATTACATGTATATGTTTCTGACTATAGAATTTCCATAGTACTACTATAGGCATTTTTCTCAAATTAAGTTGTACATTCTATGAAATTCAAATTTCTATTTTAATGCAGTATTTTTTATAATTTGTCAACATATTTTGAAATTCATATTAAAAACAAATGAACCAAAATAGAATATTAAAGGTAAAAATAAGAGAGATACTTCTATTCTTACATATTACAGCATATTATAAAGTCAGAGGTACTCAGGAAGTATAGTCTTATTCTTAATGCAGACTTAACAGATTAATGAATGAGAATAGATAGCATAAAATTGGTTTTTAGATTTATTATTTATTTTGTCTTTGTTAATAAAGATGGCATTCAAAATTAGTGGGGAAAATACAACATCAATAAATCATACTGTGAAACACAACTTTATGGCCTTAAGAACAATAGTTAGAGTATCTTTTAAAATGATTTAACATGACTACCATGTTGAGAGTGTAATTAATATCCTTATTCTAGGAGTATCCTTTTTTCTGAGAGCTGAAGATGTGGGTGGGATGTGGAACTTTCTAGTTTAAAAGTGGGACAATTTTGGTCATCCTAGATAATGCCATAGTAGGAATCTGAAGGTCCTGGTGTAAAGGACTGATGAGATCATTTATAAGATAATCAGTAGAATTTCCTGTTAAAGTTCTAGGGTCAGAGGATGAGTAGGCAGCTAAATTATGCAGGACCTTGTGGGCTCAAGAAAGAATATTGGAGTTTGATTCAAGTGATTGGCCCTCAGTGAAGGTTTTTCAAGGGGGAGTGACTCATGTGTTTCCATATGGTACCAAGAATTTTTCCAGCTGTCATGAAGAGAATAGAGATGCCCATTTCTTCCTAGACAACAGATTGGGAGGAACTGCACCAAAACATTTCTATGGCTATTTTCGAATGATGAGACTTGTTTTCTTTGTTTTTAAATATTACTTTTTGAATGATTTTTTTTTTACCTTCATGCATTACTGTTTTAAACAATTGCTTTTATTTAAAAGTAAGTTTTGTAATCTGATCTGAAGATAGAGAGAAAAAGATAATAAAAGAATACAGGTTCCCATTTAATTAAATATGTCTAATAAAATGTGACTTTTTATCAAAGTTTATAATTCACTTAAGCCAACTGAATAAAGCTCAAAATCACCCTCCCTTACCCACACATTTTTCCTAAGAGGCCAAACTGCAGACTTTGATCTGAAATTCAAAGTCCATTCATCTGAATGTAATGAAAAAGGACAATTTAGATGTAAAAGCAACAAAAATCAATTTGCCTGTATCAGCAAAGAAATGGTAGCTATATAGTTTTACTTCAAAGGTTTAAAAATATATCAGTAATGCTGAGATTAAAATTATGTAGACCTGGACAAACAATAGATTCGACTCTTCTCTACTGTTAGACTCTTCTGTACTGTGGACATTTACAAATTCTAAAGTTCTAATTCAGATTAAAAATAAAAATAAAACAACATCCTTTCCCAAGCACAGTCGTACAGCCCTTTTATTCTTTTGCTAACGTCTCATGGAAACTCATGAAGACTATCATAGATTCAGTATTTTGAAGTAATATTATTAAACATTTAATCTAATGACATATTTGATATTTCTAACAAGACACTTTGTAGGGTTCAGCATTGGAACATCAATAGCAATGATTACATACACACGCATGCACACACACAGTTAATTTGTGAAATTTGCTACATCGAAAAGAGCTTCTCAGTAAAAATGAACCGTAAGTGTTTTCAATGTTAATGACCACCGAGTTTTTTCTTTTTTTTTTTTCTTATCCTTACTCATGGATAATGATAGTGTCAGTTGTATCACTTGAAATTATGAAAGATAATGGCTAGGTAATTACTTGTTTTTCTGCACGCCCATGTCATTACAAATTAGTGAAGTCCACCTCAAATTGTCAGCATCCAGCTCCATTGATCTCTTAGTTTCTAAAAGCAGGAAGTTACAGAGATGTGCAGTGAATGCTGGTGGCTGCAAATAGACTGCCTACAGGTCTGTTTTTGTAAAGAAAATTTTCAATTAGTGAAAGCCATGGGCATCAGCTTTCAAAAAGAGGAAAAAGAACTTCCCTATACATCTTTGATCTTTTCTGCTACATCATGTTTTTTCATGAAAGAGAGTTACAGTGCTCCTGCTTTAAAAGAGTCTACAAAATAATTTCATTTTCCAGCCAGCAAGATTAAAGACTCAGAAAGCTTTATTTAAATAATGGTGCAGGAACAAAATGCTAAATTTAGATCATGTTTCTAAGAGATTCACTGGATTAAAATTAGCTAAGAAGTAATAAAATAAGCCAACGAACTTATTTCATTCACTTTTTAAAATTGATAATATCAATATTTCATAGATTGGCTTTGTGTGATCATTCCTTCCTGATCTTTCTCTGCCTTGCTGTCACTTTATGAAACTATTGTTGCTTTTAGAAGTTTCTTTGATTCATGAAATCTCCTTTAAAAATGTTGTTTTCAATCTCTGTTCTTTTTCTAATGGGGGAAAACTTTGTGACAGCAGAGAGGCGAGACTCTGGATCTTGTCCATGTTTCCATCAGCCATGCATTCCCATATACTCATATTTTATTTCACACTCCCTCATTAAGGAAAATACAGTGGTTTGTGTCAGGTGTAGGTTGTATAGAATGTGGACACTTAGAAGGTCCCCACTTAGATGTTGGACTCTCATGAGAGAAAAGTAATCTCAGGTGAATCATAGCCCTGACAAGGTATCAGAAGGACATGGACATAGCCTGGAAATGGGGGAAAGGAGATTTTTTTTTGAAAAATTTAATTGAATTTAATTTTAAGTTCTGGGATACATGTGCAGATGTGCAAGTTTGTTACATAAGTAAACATGTGCTATGGTGGTTTGCTGCATCTATTAACCCATCACCTAGGTATTAAGCTCCACATGCATTTGCTATTTATTCTGATTCTCTTCCACTCCCTGGACCCATGATAGGTCCGCTTGTGTGTTGTTCCCTTCCATGTGTCCATGTGTTCTTATGGTTCAGCTCTCACCTACAATGAGAAAATGCAGTGTTTGCCTTTCTGTTCCTGTGTTAGTTTGCTGAGGATAATGGCTTCCAGCTCCATCAATGTCCCTAAAAAGGACATGATTTTGTTCCTTTCAAAATTTATGCATAGTATTCCATGGTGTATATGTACCACATTTTCTTTATCCAGTCTATCACTGATGGACATTTAGATATTTCTTAGAGCACTTTGAGTTGTAGGTTTCTAGCATAGAGCTCCCTGAAAAAGAGGCACTCTGTATGGGTGATTATATTAGGTTGTATAAGAGGGTTTTACTATCTCCCTATTAAAAATAAATATCACATTTATTAAAAGTGAAAAGCAGTCAACATCTCTATCCATCACAGGCTTTTAATATTAAGTTCCATCCTCTCTGGTAGACATCTAAACAATAGTTTAGTTCCTCAGTCAATCCTTCACATGGAGATGAGCAGGATGGGTAGCCTTGCAGGACTCACGATGTATACAGTACCCTAGGGAAATAAGAAATTAATGCCAATAGTTTTACTTTCCACAAGTGTGAGAAAATTTACAAATGCAAATAGTTAATAATGGGTAGGAAAATCTTCTAGTAACATTTTCATAAGTAATGGATTATAAGGAGAAAAGCAAGCTTTAGAATTTGTGGGATAATGTAATGTAATGGTAATTTTAATTAAGTTTTCAAATTGTCTATAATTTAGGCTGAATTCTGAAGAATAATAATTATTATTACTAAAATTTCAAATTAGCATTGTTGTAAGTTTTATTTGATTTGAACGATATATCACCTGTACGGGCTCAGTATTTCTGCTTCATCTTTCTGTAATGTAATTGATTCATATATTATAAACAATTATAGAACATATTGGTTCAGAAAATATCTATGGAAAGACAATAAGAAAAGAAAAAGTCTATATGATTTTTATGAAAAAAATAAACTATGATTTGATATGCTTCATGTTTACACTGTATTCTCTATTTTCACCTGTTTAAACAAACAAACAAAAACTTAGATAAGCTTTGTGGTGTAACACACAAAAAAAAGATGCACAAGAAAAATCTCTTGAAGTTCAAATTAAGAAAAAATTACATCCTCAAAGGAGGAGCTTTAGGTTTAGCCAACATTTGTCGATGTGCACTCTGCAGAAGAGAGTCTGCTATAAGTAACTCTGTTAAAAGTCTTCCATGGTCTAGTATATGAAGGGAATTTCACTTTTAATACAGTAAAATATGTTTATGTTAATATGCTAATCTGAGTATCTAAAACAGGGATATATTTTGCAGAATTTCCCAAACTTACTTAAATGTAGTAGCTTTTTCTATTGTATGGCATCCTTGGTTTTTCTGTGGAACGAAATTGTGAAACCTTTTTTTTTCAGATAATAATAGGTAATGCAGAAGTAAAAATGCAAGATTAGGATTATTTTTGTTTTGTCTTGTTTTTTAACAGCCTGTCTATCTTATACCCGAATTGCTTTTTTTGTCTAATGCTTTTGTTTAACTTACGAATGTTTTAGGACATTGTGTTCCAGTTATTGCTTCGAGTAAAGAAAAAAAGATTACCTAAATGCTTTTTTATTAATTGTGTGGGCCCCTAAATGCTTGTCTTCATTGTCCTGTCTGTATCCTGTCTTGCCACATCAAATATTTTATTGTGCTTTACAATAAGTAAGTTTAATTTAAAATAACTCAATATTTTTATATTTAATTTGTATTTAGATTAACTATCTTATAAGGACCTGTTCTCGAGAGTACAAGCTTATGTTTCTAAAGTTGTTTGAGCATTTAACATACAGAAAACTTTTACTTGGTAGCATTAAAAAAATAAGTGATTTGATACTTTTTCTCTATGTTGGAAATCTGAAAAAATGTCAAGGCTTTTCAGTTTTATTTTTTTAGGAATTGATCAAATGTTATAATCTTAACAGTTTTTCTAATGATATTAGGTACTTATTCATCTCAGCTATAGAAATATTTACTGGTTATTCTTTTTATTTGAAGATCTATCCTCTAGCCTCTATTTTTATTCATCTTTAAAATGGAGTGCATCCTTACTCTGTTAACCTTTAAGATGTATGGCTCCAAGTGAAAACACAAAAGTAATCATATTGTTGATAAAATATAAAAATGTTTCTGTAGCAAACTACACAATTTTTCACAAAACACTTACATTTTGAAAAAAATCTTTGACAGCGTTCCACATCAGCAGTTAATGGCAGAGTACTTGGTGTGGGAGTCTTTGGAGAAGTAGAAAATTGGATCTACAAATTAGAGACCGAGAGCAAGAAACCAAAAATACAGTCATAGATGGGTGACACTACATTGGCAGCAAAGGTGAATATGTGGAGACTGACAGCCAGAAGTAGATAGATTTAGATCATCTTAAGACGACTAGATAAAAAAAGAAACTAGTCAAGACAGTTACATGAGAGTTGTATCACACTAGCTATCTGTTGGCATTCCTATTACAGAATATTCTTTCATTTTCTGGGTATACCAATGACTGACAAAATGAATTAACTACAAGCCAATACTTGGTGGGCTAGGCCTCAAGCCAGTAGCAATGTTTATTTTTCAAACCATGAAATGCATTTGGCCTTCTTTAGTTACCAAGAAAAGAAGAAAGAAGGAAAACTCAATTGGCACAAAATGGCTTCATTTAGAAAACACAAATGATTATTCTGCCAAACCTCATCCTATGTGAGTTGGGGGGATTGGTAAGGGAAAATTCTTAAAGAACCATTTTTGGGTACCTATATTACTTTGTGTGCTCCATGTAAAATCATATTTCCAACTATATAGTGCACAATGTTTTTCATATGAAATCAGATGATGGGTGTGATGTATTTTTTAGAATGGATAAGGTCTATTGTTAATTTGCTTTTTACAAAATGTGTGACTGTTGAGTTCTAAACCATTAGGGACATAATATGCCTCGACCAAGAAACTTTCAAAATACCATTTGAGCCAATTTACCAGGACTGTAGCAAAGATTCCCTGGATTTAGAATATATTTTCCCAAAAACACTTTAACCATTTATATGGAAATTCTCCTTTGAAGGTATTCTCAATTTCTGGCTAAAAATTTCAATATAGTAGTTGCTCTGAGTACATATAAAAAGATGGGCAGTCCAGAAACATGACAAACTTAAGGCTCTCTAGTAACTTTACAAGCTAATGAAGGGCTGGGCATGGTGGCTCATGCTGTAATCCCAGAACTTTGGGAGGCCAAGGTGGGAGGATCATTTGAGGTCAGGAGTTTCAGACCAGCCTGGTCAGCATGGTGAAACCCCGTCTCTACTAAAAATATTTTAAAAATTAGCCAGGCCTGGTGGCACATGGCTGTGATCCCAGTTACTCAGGAGGATGAGGCAGGAAAATCACTTGTGCCTGCAAGGCAGAGGTTGCCTTGAGCCAAGATTACTCCACTGTGCTCCAGCCTGGGCAACAGACCAACGCTCCATAATAAATAAATAAGTAGCTAATGAAGATATTACTTACAAAATATTTTACTTCATTTACTTCTGGCCCTTCCCAAATGCATGAGTTTTAACAAGGAACGAAGATTGTGGGCTGTAAAAAAGTCAGCTTCATTCAGAAACGTTTTCATTAAATTTGGCAAATACTTCTCAGCCTTAAAATAATAATACCCATTCATATTTTGTATATAATATCTACACCACCAAACAATTTCTCAAAAATTTCAAATGTCTAGATAATAACTAGAATAAACTGAATTTTACGGAAGCACATATCTAGTCTACACTTTTAGAAATATCCAGATATTGACTAAATTAGATGTGAGGAGGCTGGTGAATGTGGTGCTGTAGGAGACATTTCTTCTGATCCTAAAGTATTTTTAAAACTATGTTAATTGCATTTTTTCTAGTAGCTATGTGCTAATAAGTTATGCTCATGTTATTTAATAAATTACCAATACAAACATAATTTTATTTTTTAAGCACAATGTTTTTATTTAATGGATGCCTATTATAAACCTGCAATGTGACAGGTGCTTTCATGTAAGTCACCAAGACTTGACAATTATCCTGGAAAATGTGCCATAGATATGAAGAGTGGAAAAGGTTAAATAATTTTTTACTTAGCTGTAGAATAAAAATTTAAATTTAGCACCTGATGATTCTAAAGTCTACATTACTCATTTTGTAAACTATCTTGCAATTTTATCAAAATACTAATAAAGACATATACTTCTTATGGAACCATGTTACAAGAGTGGTGGCTATGTGGATGCTACCAGACTTTCTACTATGTTTCATTGGTTTGTCCTCTTCTTCCTTTCCCTTATCCCTGCGTGATTTGGACAAGAGTTAATACATCTGATACTTAAGATTGTCTACATTTTATTTTGTTATCAGTATTGGTTAATTTGAACTTTATAAATTTAACTGAGAATAAATGATCTAACACTATAGAATAACATCTATATAGGGCTGGGCACAGTGGCTCATGCCTGTAATCCCAGCACTTTGAAAGGCTAAGGTGGGTGGATTGCCTGAGGTCAGGAGTTTGAGACCAGCCTGGCCAACATGGTGAAACCCTGTCTGTACAAAAAAATTTGCTGGCATGGTCGTGCATGCCTGTAATCCTAGCTAGTTGGGAGGCTGAAGCATGAGAATCACTTGAACCCAGGAGGCGGAGGTTGCAGTGAGCCAAGATCACCCCAGTGAACTCCAGTCTGGGTTGCAGAGCAAGATTCCATCTCAAAAGAAAATCTATATGAAATAATTATATACTTATTATAGGCATAATTAGGAACAAAGAATCTAGAAGTGCCAGAGAATTATCTTTTGATGTTAATTTTCAATCCTTCTGACCATGGATATAGCAAATTATAAAATAAAACAAAAATCCAAACAATTATCTCTGCTTAGATTCAGCATTCTAATTCTAAAGTTTTATGAACGATATTTCCTACTCTTACACTTTGGAAGAATCTGGTTCTTGTCTATACTATGATGCTAAGTTTTTAAAATCAAGGAGTCCGTGTTAATTGAAAATAGTTATATATTCACTGAATTGTTATTGCCCAAAGGAATTCATTTTCTTAAGTGCAGATGCTTTTTGATATATGACAAAGTTAAATCTTTATTCACTAAAGTTCATCTCTTTTTGAATGGAATCTGGTGCTCTCTAATTGTCTAGGTTTCTGTGTCATCTCAGAGAATCTCTGAGGTTCTTTCAAAAAGTTTACTGAGGCCCTAACATCAGTCCATGGAAGGTGCCAGATTATGTTTGGTCTTAGGTGGTAGATCAGATGTAAATGTTCCAGGGCCTCTTAGACAGTTCATTTTATTTCAAAGTTGTCAGGAATTTGGATCCCACATTCATACAAATAATGTCTTTCTTAAAATCTGGACTTTTTAAAGTCCTCGATACTTTAGTGGAAAGGCAAGGAAAAATAAGAGTTCCAGGAGAACCCATCCTCTAGTTGCTTCTGTAGAAGTGACAGACTAGCAGGTATCCTGACTCAAGGTTGTGATAGAATGACTTAAGATGAGCTTCTCTGGCCTTGTTTCTCATTCCTTCTGCAACCTGCTTGCTCTACCAGTCCATGCTTGATTTAAAGATATGGATGACAGCCAACTGGCCCATAATCAATCTACACAAGAAAAAGGTGATGCTGCAATTTAAAAGGAGAGGCAGATGTGATTTAGGAACACTTGAAGAGAATTGTTTGCCCTTAAACCACAGAGGTTCTTAATCTTGAGATGTTACTAAATCATCAGTACCTAGAATCAGATTTAGGAAAATTTTAGCTATGAGTTATAGGACAATACTGAATTAAAAATGGGACCATCAATGTAAGCTATATTAAACCATGATGACATGAGCATATGAACAGATTCATTAATCTTTTAGGAAGTAAACAAATCCAGTATGAAGAATTTTAATCAAATCATTTCAAAATGTAGAATTAAAAAGCTTGATCTAAAGGCTGGGGAGATTTCCCTTCAATAACAAACTAACAATATATTTTTTTTTGGCATCTCCTAGGAAGGGCTTTTAATGCCGAGCTAATGGGTATTGACTCTACTCTCACACAGCTTAGAATCAAGACCTACACTGCCCAGTAGAACTTTCTGCAGTGATGAAATGTTTTGTATTTGCAGTGTCTGATACAGTAATAAGTAGATAATGTGGCTATTGAACACTTGAAAAGTGGATAGGTTGATTAAAGAACAAAATTTTTTAAGTGTTTAAGTAAATTTGTATAGTTTATGTGCTACTGGCTGCCTTATTGACCAGTGTAAATCCAGACAGCCAATCTAACAATCAAGAAAGTATTTAATTGCTAATTACAACTGTTCTGAAAGAAAAATAATGTAAATGATAAAGCTAAGCTGGGAACCTTACTGACCTGCTACATAAAGGTCAGGAACGAGTTTCCTGAGGAAGTCATACCTCAGCTAAGATGTGAAAATGAGTAGGAATTACTGGAGGAGAAAGATGAGGATGGGGTGGAAGCAAAAGGAGTAACTTACACCCAACAGTGAGGAAAGGGGCATGGCTTATACCTAGAAACAAAGGTATTACTTCGCCTGAATCACCTGAACATCTGAACTTAGAGGAATCAGCTAGAAAAAATGGCACAGTTCAGTTCATGCAGAACCTTCTAGGCCATGATAAATATTTTTGTCTCGGTAATTAAAAAAGAAGCTACTGAAGGCTTTTGAATAGAAAAATGATCGTATTTGCATTTTTATAAGATGATGCTTGCTGCAGTGGAGAGGGAGGATTAGAGGATAAGGGTAGCTATGGAGAGGAAAAGCAGGAGGCTGTGGAAGCAGTCCAGGCAGGATTGATAGCAGCTGCGTGTGATGCTTAATATTGAGTGTCAACTTGATCAGATTGAAGAATGCAAAGTATTGTTCCCTAGCATGTCTGTGAGGGTGTTGACAAAGGGATCAATATTTGAGTCAGTTGATTGGGAGAGGAAGGCCCACCCTCAATCTGGGTGGGCACCATCAAATCAGCTGCCAGCTAGGCAAGAATAAAGCAGGCAGGAGAAGATTAAGAGCAGAATTTCTGAGTATTCCAGCCTTCATCTTTCTTCTATGCTGGATGCTTCCTGCCCTTGAATATCAGACTCCAAGTTCTTCAGCTTTTGGACTCTTGGACTTACACCAGTGGTTTACCAGGGGCTCTTGGACCTTTGCCCACAGAGTGAAGGTCGCACTGTCTGCTACCCTACTTTGGAGGTTTTAGGACTTGGACTGATCCACCAATGGCTTCTTTGCTCCTCAACTTGCAGATGGCCTATCGTGGGACTTTACCTTGTGATCATATGAGTCAATTCTTAATAAACTCCCTTTCCTATATACATAGACCCTATTCTGTTCTTCTGGAGAACACTTTCTAATACACTGCACTAGGAAAATGACAATGGAGCAGGAGATATGTGGATATTTGCCGAGGTTTTAGTAAGTAAAACAGATAGGACTTTATAAATATCAGATCTGGAGTGAGGAAATGCCAGTGTCACAAATAACTTCCAGATTTCTCAGTCGCAGAACTCGATGGATGGCTGGGACATTTGCCAATAAAGGAAAGTGGAAGGGAATCCAATCTTGCAGAGAAAACCATCATTTCAATTATGAACTCTGTCAGAATCCAGTGTCTTTGTGACATTTTAAAGTGACATAGTCAAGTGAATACACAGGTACAGAAATAAAAAGATTTCTGGCTAAAAAATATAAACTCGAGGGTTAGTGGCATGTGAGTTTAACATGGGCAAGAAAGTGGTTTTATGGAGTGAGAGAACAGAGTAAGAAGAAAAGAGGGCCTAGAATTGAGCCAGCCATAATTCCAATGTTTTATCTATTTTCAGTATTGACTTCATGTTTTAAGTCTGTAATCTCCAGGTCATCTAAATTCATCTTAGATGATACATTTGAAATTCCTAATTTTATGGGTTTTATTTACTATGAGCCATTTACTCCTAAGTAGGAACATATAGGAAGTGTTTAACCCAGGGTATCTTTACTTATGTAGATACAATGTTTCTGCATATTTGCCTCCTAGGTCATCTCCCTGAACTTCTGGTCAAAATTTCTGTTTTCTCTAACTGCTGAGTTTAGCAATTCAGTGAAATAAATTTACAGAGAGAGATGTTACAAAGTTTATTTTTTTTTCTTTCAAAAAATACTTAAGTCATATCCATCTGAAGCTATTTCAATACATGGAAGCACAGTCTTCACACTAACTCAGCTAGAAGGAGAAATATCAACCTGAGCATTTCTAAGAGCTCCCGCCACACCAACATTTTTCCCCACTTTGCTATTGCTTTTATAGCTATTTAGCACAATTGTTCATCATCTGGGGCTCTGAGAGTAACAGTGGCCAACACTTGGGTACCTCTTTTAAACAGTGCATTTTCCACATACAAACACACCCAATAGCAGTTTCACATAGTCAACATAAGAAACGCTAGTCATGAATCTCTTCTATTTTGGGAGTAGGGGTGTTTGGCAGAAACTCTTTCTGATAAGTTGATAGAAGAAAGGAAAAGAAGAACTCTGGGCTCATGTTAAAATTCACAGTGGGGCCCGGTGGCTCATGCCTGTAATCCCAGCACTTTGGGAAGCCAAGGCCAGCAGATCACCTGAGGTTAGTTCAAGGCCAGTCTGGCCAACACGGTGAAACCCCATCTCCATAAAAATACAAAAATTAGCAGGGTGTGGTGGCAGGTGGCTGCAATCCCAGCTATTCAGGAGACGAAGGCAGGATAATTGCTTGAATCCGGGAGGCAGAGGTTGCAGTGAGGAGAGATTGCATCACTGCACTCCAGCCTGGATGACAGAGCAAGATCCTGTCTCGAAAAAAAAAAAAAAATTGCACATTTTCAGGAGCAATAAGATCACTGGTGAAAGGAGTCTGAACCTGCCTGGGAATCATGGGATCAAACAGCAAATGAGTAATTTGTTATGTAATTTTAATTCCCCCAAAGTCTTATTTCTATTTTGCTAAATTACTTATTAAAGATTTTAACAAAGACACTAAAGTGTTTTTTGTGTGTCTGTATTCATACAAATACATATATATATTCATAAGACATACATGTCTATAGACATGTATGTATATGTAAGATAATGCTTGTGAAAAACCTATAAGAGGCCCACGTGCACATATTTCAATAAAAATATAATTATATATGTATATACATATTTGTATGTGTGTGGATTTACATATAATCCAGTTGACTTTTTAAAGAGCGTTTTATTTTTAATTTTTGTAGGAACATAGTAGGTATATATATTATGGAGTACATGAGCTATTTCAGTACAAGCGTGCAGTACATAATGATCACATGATGTCCATCCCCTCAAGTATTTAGCTTTTGTACTATAAACAATCCAATTATACTTTTTTAGTTATTTTTAAATGTCTGATTAATTTATTATTAACCATAATCATGCTGTTGTGCTATCAAATACTAGGTCTTATTTATTTTTCTACCTATTTTGTTCCATACTCATTAACCATCCCAACCACCCTCCTCCTCCTCATTGCCCTTCCCAGACTCTGGGAATCATCCTTCTGCTCTCTATCTCCTGTAATTTTCAGTTTTTGATGTGTCATTGTCAGATTTTGGTATTGGGGTAATAGTGACTTTATAGAATGAGTTTGGAAATATTCTCCCTTCCTCTATTTTTCAGAATAGTTTGAGTAGGATTGGTGTTAGTTCTTCTTTAAATGTCTGGTAGAATTCAACAGTGAAGCCATCGTGTACCAGTCTTTTTTTTAATTGGGAGATTTTTATTATGTCTTCAATTCGTTACTTGTTATTCAGTCTGTTCAGGTTTTGGATTTCTTCGTGGTTCAATCTTGGTAGGTTTATGTGTCTAGGAATTCATTTGTTTCTTCTAGATTTTAAAATTTACTGGCATATAGTTGTCTGAGTAGCCACTAGTGATTGTGAATTTCTGTGGTATCAGTTGTAATGTCTCCTTTTTATCTCTGATTTTATTTATTTGGGTCTTCTCTCTTTTTTTCCTGTAGTGGTGGCATGAAATGTTCTGTAAATATCTATTGGGTCTATTTGGTCTATTGTACAGATTAAGCTTTATGTCCTTTTGTTTATTTTTTTTCCCTGGGAGATCTGTCTAATGCTGAAAGTGGGGTGTTGAAGTCTCCAGCTGTTATTGTATTGGAATTTATCTTTCTTTAGCTCTAATAATATTTGCTTTATATATCTGAGTGCTTCAGTGTTGGGTGCATATCTATTTACAATCATTATATCCTGTTGTTGAACTGACATTTTCTAGTTAATGACCTTCTTTGTCTCTTCTTACAGGTTTTGTTTGAAATATATTTTATCTGTTATATGTATTGTTATTCTTTCTCCTTTTTTGATTTCCACTGGCATGGAATGTCTTTCTCCATGCCATTATTTTCAGTGTTTATACGTGAAGTGTATTTATTGTGGGCAACAGATCATTGGCTGTTGCTTTTTCTTTATCCATTTGGACAGTCTATGTCTTTCGATTACTTGCCTATATTACTTTAGGCAAAAGTTTAGTTTGTTTACATTAAATTAATGGCAAGTAGGGAGTTACTTCTGCCATTTCGTTATTTATTTTCTGGTTGTTTTTTGATCTTCTTTTTCTTCCTGTCTTCCTTTAAGGGAAGGTGATTTTTTTTTTTTTTAGTAGTATGCTTTAATTTCCTGATTTTTAATTTTTGTGTATATGTTGTATGTTTTTTGCTTTGGGGTTACCATGAGGCTTGAAAGTATTGCCTTATAACCCATTATTTTAAACTAATGACAATACTGATTGCATAAACCAATAAAAACTTTACACTTTAATTTTGCCCACCACTTTTTAACTTTTTGTTGTTTCTCTTCATGTCTTATTCTGTCTGTGTCTTGAAAAGTGCTTGTAGTTGTTATTTTTGGTTGGTTCATCACTAAGTCTTTCTACTTAAAATACCAGTAGTTTACAGAACTGTATGTACAGACTTTTAGAACCCTATATATGCAGACTTTCATTTTATTAAAAAATAAGATACCATAGTATTACTTGGAAGGTTGATGGTTACATCAGCTAAATATTGCACAGTCTGACTTTTAAAATTTTAAGAAAATTTTACCAATTATCCTAATAACCAAAATACCAACATAAACTCAACATGACTGCACTTCACTTGTACTTTTGCCTTTAGTGTGAACCACTGGGACTCACCATTACTATCACATGCCAGATTCTGCCAGACCACCACCAGTGCTCACGCAGAGCCCAGGGGCTCTTAAGTCAGCATGTGGTGAATCCTGTCAGGCCTGAGACAGCCTTCAGGGAAGCAGACTTCTCTGTCCCAGAGCAGGTCCAGAAATGTTGCCCAAGAGCCTAGGCCTGAACTCAGGGACCACAAGAGCCTACTTGTTTCTCTACACCACTGTGGCTAAGCTAATACCTAAGGTGCAAGACAAATCCCCTTTATTTTTACCTCTGCTTTTCAGAAACAGAAGGTTTCTTTCACCATAGCCACCATAGCTAAGAATGTCCTGGATCACAACTGAAGTCAGCATGTCTCAGAGCCCAAGGCCTGTGGCATACAACCTGGTATTGCTGCTGTTTATTCAGGGCCTAAGAGCTTTTTAGTGAGGAGGTGATGCGTGGTGCCAGCACTGAGTTCTTCCCTTCAAGGCAGTAGGTTCCCTATGGCCTAGAGTGTGTCTAGAAATGTCATCCATGAGCTAGGGCCTGGAATGCGGACCTCATGACTCTGCCCTATCCTACAGTGGCTAAGCTGATATCAAAGATGCAAGACAAATACCTCTTTACCTTCCACTTTCCTCTCCTTAAGCAGAAGGAGGGAGTCACTTTGGTTGCTGTGAGCTGCACTGCCTGTAGTTGGGGTAGGAGTGTAAGCACTCCCTTAGCCACTGTATCTGGTATCTCCCTAGGTCAGTCCACTGGCTCTGAGCCTAGCTCAGCACTAGGAGTTGCCCAGGTATTTCAGTCTTTGTGTCCTAGACCACCTTTCACATTTCCTTGGGCCCAGAGCACTTTGGCCCAAGGTGGCAAGGCTTGCTGAGAAACTCGAGTTTTAGCCATAGGGATGGGCGAATACCCTCTGGCTAGGTCTGGTCCAAACGCTGTCTGCATGCATGAATGCCAGCTGAGCTCAGCATGGCTTGCTCTTCGCTGTGACAGGACAGGACTGAGTTCAATGTAAAGACCCTTCGTCACTGATCTCTCCCTCCCCTATGTGCACAGTCTCTCCATGCCACATGGCTGCTGCCAGGGGATAGGGGAGGGGTAGCATCGGCCACTCAAGACTGCCTCTTCAATGCCTCTTTCAGCAATATAAAGTAATGCTAGGCACTGTGATTGGTTGCCTGATGTTTGGTTCTTGTGATGGTCCTTTTATGCTGAGTTTTGCTGGATATTTGTGCTGAGTTTTGCTGGATATTTTTCTAGTCTCTTCTAGGCTCACTCATTACTCTGTGGTCAGGCTGCAAGTTAGATGATTGTCAGCTAGGGCAGCAACATGGCTCTCCTCTTTTATCAGACAAGAGGTTATCCCTGGTTGTTCACTTGGCTGCAATATTAGGGGTCCCCAGAGCAGAAGGAAGCATATAGGGTCTCTTAAAGCTCAGGCTTAAAACTTCCAACCTTGGTTCCCCAAAATTCTGTTTGTCATAGAGTCACTAGGCTAATTCAGATTCAGTGAGTTGAAAATGTAGGGGAAGGGGAAGAAACTGGGTCCATTTTCTGAAATGGGCACATTTTAAAACTATTTATACATTTAAAAAATACATATTTTTAATGGTTGCTCTCTAAAATTTTGTATACACTAATTTCGTTGTGGTTTCTCTTCTCTCGCTTCAAACCTTATGCAAGTTAAATGCTGTTTTCATGAGGGAAAGACCATATCTGTGTGGTTCTCTTTACATGATTCACAGAATACATATGTGTCAATGAGCCATTGTCTTCAAAAACCTTCCATAACATGCTGTATTAATTTTTAACACTGTTATCATATACCTATTTCACTGTTTGTTATAGACTCTCTTGATCTTCTGTAACTTTTTTAGGGCAGTGACTTTATCTTACTCATATTTGTAGCCCTTGCAGTGGGAACTGTGCCAGGACATGGCAAAATATTAATAAATTTTAATGATTGCATGAATTATTGAATAAATGAATGTTCTAAAGCTTAATAAATACTTATAAATAGGGAATGAAATTTACAGTAAAGGAGAAAATGCAACTCAACCATTTCACTAGAAATTTTAAGATTTTTATGGTTTTATTGAATACAAAGGCAATATTTTAAAAGAGAAAAAAAGCATAAATATAACATCTTCTCGTCTGTCTCTCCCTTAAGGCCTAGTGAACTTATGTTGACCCACCTAGATTTTCCCCTGAACTGTGCATGTTTTTTAGTAATTAAACCCGCTTTCAGTTGAAACCAAGGAACTTTCTTTGGTAGAATCATGAGATAATTAACTGACCATACACCCAATTTGCCTGAGACATACATAGTTTAGTGCTTACTTTTTTGGTGTATTAATAATGCCCTCTTCTACTTCCAAAATTGTTGCGGCCAGGACTGTAAATTATATGATTACCCTAAATATAGTCCATGCTTTGAATGTGATGCCAATGGAAGCCTGAAGCTTAAACACGCCTATCATACTGTGAGTATATATAACTATTTCAACTGGACCAAGTCACCTAACCCTACTGTACCATTTTTTCACTGCTATTCAACATTTTTGCATTACAGACACCAGACAGAACTAGAAAGTACACCTCAAATAAAGATCACCAGCGAACGGCTTGTGAATAAACAATTTTTTTGTGTGCTGGAGTTACTATCACCAATAAATAATTTATTGAGTAAATGGGAAGCTTCCCCAGAGATTATGACAAAATCATTGGTTTAAAATGCATGATAAAAATGGAATTGAACATTTTACCTAGGGAGAGAAGACCTCCTTAGCCTTTCTGCACTTGTGTCTTCTTCCCGTTCACAGCTGACCTAGAGTGACAAAGAGTCCATGTGTTTCTAATGGAGTTGGCCTCTGGGAATATACTACTTAATTCTGGCATGTGATAGTGACGGCAAGACCCAGTGGTTCATACTAAAGGCAAAAGAATAATTAAAGTGCAGTCACATACAGTGTGTTGAGTTTATGTTTAAATATATATTTCTGTAGGTAGTTTCTTGCCTATAGTAATATAACCCATGTTGCTATTTTGGTTATAGAACAATTAGTACATTTTTCATAAAATTAAATTTAAAAAGTCAGAGGGTACAATATTTAGCTGATGCTCCCATCAGCCTTCCAAGTAATACCATAGTATCTTATTTTTCAATAAAATGGAAGTCTGTACATACAGGGCTCTGAAATAGCTACCAGGTCAATGCTTTATAATATTTCCAAAGTCTTATGTAGTGGATTCTATTATAGAGTAAGATTACCTGGATAAATACATATGATGTGACGTCTTCATTAAACTATCACGTTTTGTCAAAAATTTTGACTTGTTTCTTTCATGAACTTATGGCTTTTATGGTTGCCAATTTTTAAACCAACTTTTTTCCTTCCTTTTTCCTTCCCTTCCCTCCCTGTGCCCGTTCCTCCCTTCCCTTCCCTTCCCCTCTTCTCCCCCTCCCCTCCCCTTCCCTCCCTTCTTCTCCCTCTCCCCTTCCCTCCCCTCTTCTTCCCCTCCCCTCCCCTTACCTTCCCTCCCCTCCTTTCATCTTCCCTCCTCTGCCCTTTCCTTCCTTCCTTCCTTCCTTCCTTCCTTCCTTCCTTCCTCTCTCTCCCTGCCTCTCTCTCTATTTCTCCCCTCTCTCCCTGTCTCTCTCTCCTTCTTCTCCAGATTTTAAGTGATCTATTCAGGAACCAAACTCACAGTGCCAGGTATAGCTATAGATTCTCTGTGAGGAATAATATCCGATGTGAGTATTTATATCCTATAATAATGAAATGAGGCACTGCAATGCATGCTTTCACACAAAACCTTCACCATAAAATGTATGGCCTCAGGCCGGGCGCGGTGGCTCAAGCCTGTAATCCCAGCACTTTGGGAGGCCGAGGCGGGTGGATCACGAGGTCAGGAGATTGAGACCATCCTGGTCAACATGGTGAAAACCCATCTATAAAAAATACAAAAAATTAGCTGGGCATGGTGGCGCGTGCCTGTAATCCCAGCTACTCAGGAGGCTGAGGCAGGAGAATTGCCTGAACCCAGGAGGCGGAGGTTGCGGTGAGCCGAGATTGCACCATTGCACTCCAGCCTGGGAAACAAGAACGAAACACCCACCCAAAAAAAAAAAAAAAAAAAATGTATGGCCTCGGCATCAGAAAAAATATGCAGATATTCATAGCCTACATGTAGTGTAGCTTATCAATATTTTAGCTTCTCTAATGCTTTTGAATATAGACTTCATCTTTGCTGTTTCCATTCCAAGCTTTTTCTCTTCATTGTTGCTTTTCCCAGGAGAAGCACCATGAAGGGACCTCATGGCCTCATGCTTCTAGACTAGATTTCATTTAAAGCTAAAGGTAAAGAAAAAATATGAACTCAACAACAATAAAAAGAATGAATTGATTTTTTTTCTCAGCCTTAATAATTACTCTTTACTTTTTAAGAAAGAGTAAACAATTTTCCTTTTGTTTATGATGGCCTTGATAATGAGCTTTTTATCACAATGGTTTAAAAAGTGGCATTCAGGCATAATACTTGGAAACTTTAAATAAAAGAAACTGTCAAGAACTGAAAATAATAGAGTTTCCTTCTGCTCCTGATCTTTGTTTGTTCCATTTCTCTCGATGCCTGTCTAGTGATACTTACCTATCTTACCTAATGTCTGAGTCACTACAAGAAATGATAAAATCCACTCACACAAGGAAATATAAAAATGTGCATTGTCATAGTTGCTATTTTTAAAATTTGAACTGCATGGTGCCCTTTTATTTGGTAACTGTCTCTCATCTCTAGACTCTGCTTTAAGTCAAAGAAAATCCAAGTCTCCACAATTTTAAAAAGGTAGCATAGCTTTGAAAATAGTTCAAAAACATTCATCTTAGGGAGCTATCCAACAGCTGTCATTTTCCTCTGAAACACCTGTATTTCCCGTTGCTCTTGTGTCTGTTTGCCAACAGCAGAACAATACAGGGGCCAGTATTTGTACTGATTAATAAGTGTGAAACTGGATACACATGATGTCTGTGTATTTTTCCCCTTTCATTTTTAATATCAATTAACAAACTCTACATGAGTGTTTACTTGGAGAAGGATTGAAGAACATGGCAGTCGGGTTACATGACATTGAACACTAGATTTAGTTCATCATAATATTTTAAACTAATTTTCCTTAGCCCCCTACTCATTTATAATAAAACCCCAAGAAGCAGGGGAATAATAAATACCTTTCTTTTCCTTCCCACGGGGAAGTAACTATTCCCTTTTAACCATCAGAAAGGAAAAAAGCTGAATGAGGTGAGTTGAATTCCACTATCTTCATTTATGTATTTATTATTGTAGTCCCTCATTCATTGAATCACATATTTATTTAATAAATATGTTCTAGACATGGCAGACTAATTTTTTAAAATTAGTTTAAAAATTATGATAAACTAAATTGTCTAATGTTCAATGTTATGCACTAAACAAGATAGATATGAGACTTACCATTTGGGGTGTTGGAGACAGATCATAAACAATCAAATATACCTGGAATAGGTACTATGAAAATAAAGATTTGTGGATCAGGAAGGCAGGGACAGGAAGAATTGGCATTACTTTAGATAAGATGCCTGAGAAAGTACACTTTGTGGAGGTAGCTTTGAGTTACTGCTGGATAAAGAAAGAGCAGGTGACGGCTACCTAAAGATTAGGATAAAAAGCCTTCTGAGAAGCAGGGAGAGCTGAGGTGATGGCCCTCAGCCTGGCTGAAGCTTGGTCTGTTCAAGAAAGGGCAAGGATGCTGTGTGACTGGAAATATGTCACTTTGGGGCCATGGAGGAAATGGAGACAAATATTGAACAGGGACTTTCTCATGTAGCATCTTAAAGCTGTGGCATTTCACTGGAAGCCTTTAGAGAATTTTAATCAGCACAATGACAAGGAAACTCATCTATATTTTAAAAGAATATTCTAGCTGTCAGCTGGAGAGAGACTGTGGGGAGGCAAAGGTATCTTAAAGGAAGAATCCAATCATACTGGTTTACTTATTTGCACTTGAGATATTACTATAATTTGACAGACATTTTTGAAACATATGTGAAACTTATATATTCAAAGAGGTGTGGTGTTCTGAATCACAACCATGAGACAATATATTCTTATTACTCTAACAGTATTACCACTGAAAAGAACAGATTTAAACATTATTTTGGGAAGAGTTCAGAGTCTGTACCTAGAATGACAACATCTTTCATAACTTTGATCAGTCAATCTGATCTTTAAGAACAGAATAAAAACATTCGAAGTCTCATCTAGTTACCAGCATGGATTAACAAAAAGTGTAATGTATATTTTGGTCAGAACATGACTAAGATTTTGTTTTTATTGTAAAAATATTTTCAAAGTTTGAGTTGCAAAAACGTTTTAACCAATTGCAACATCTTTGGAAGGGGTGTTCTCTTCTGCCCCCAGATGGTGATGGTTTTTCTCACCTCTAAGCTTCCAGTAGAATTTAACCTTTATCTCCATAGGAAATGAATCACTTGGGTGTGGTGTTTTACAAGCACACTCATATTGTCTTCCTGGCAATACTGGAAACTATTGAGAGTGGAATCATGCTTTTTCCATTATTTATCTTGCTTGGTCCAGTGCAATTGGTGCTTAGCTGATCATCTTTACCTACCCGAGTCCCAACTCAGCTAACCCAAATAATGATGTCATTTTCAACCTCAACCAGGCCCAGTCTTAGAATTCAGGAAAGCATGGTCTAGTGACACTAGGACTCTCTGTTCACTAAGTAGTGAGACTTGAAGAAAATCTCCATTGGAATGTGCAAGTTGATGGGATTCGAAGGACTAGAAGTAATTTATTTGAGTTTCCTCTGTATCTATTACTTTCTTTNAGGAGAGGTTATTTTCATAACTTTTAATTATAATGTGTAATTACAAATACATACCGTTTCCGATTACCACACCATTAAATATAATGCTAAATGCATTATACATTTCTGATTTCTTTTATTTTGTTTTCATTCTATTGATTGCTTTTGTTTTTCAAAATCTCTTGCTATGACTACATTTTCCATCAAATCTAATTTTCCATGGGCATCTAGTGATTTGATCTATATTTCTGAGATAATTGTGCCTTTTTCTTGGAATTTTTCATGATTTTAGTCAACTCTTTTATATGTTTAGTTTTATGATTATTGCTATTCTGATTTGGCTTGTACTTTCATATCTGCCAAATAATGTTTATTTAATCAGGTAGAAAATATACATTAAAAAAGCTTTTTATATCTTTCCCCTTGGAGAAATTGCAACTGCATAAAAGAGCATGGTGCTGCCATCGCTTTTCTAGTTCTTACTATCTTTTAATTTACAGAATTATTAATTTCTCTGATATAAGAATAAGTGATCTCCATGTTGTAATTGGATTATTAATAATTCACAAACAAGAACATTGTGGTAATTTACTATTTGATGTTAAGGATTGTGATAGTAGTTTCCTATTTACAAATTATGCGTGTGATATCCAAAATTGACAAGGACTCAAACTAATCAGAAAAAAAAAATCCCATTAAAAAATGGGCAAAGGACATGAATAGACATTTCTAAAAACAAGATATAAAATGGCCAATAAATGTTTGAAAAAATGCTCAACATTGCTAATCATCAGGGAAATGCTAATTAAAACTGCAATGAGGTACCACAGCCAGAATGGTCATTATTAAAAAGTAAAAAAGCAATAGATATAGGTATGGATATGGTGAAAAAAGAAACACTTGTACACTGCTAGTGGGAATGTAAATCAGTGCGGCTTCTGTGGAAAAGAGTATGGAGATTTCTCAGAGAACTGAAAGTAGATCTACTATTCAATCTAGCAATCCAATACTTGTATCTACCCAAAGGATAAAAAGTCACGATATCAAAAAACACCTGCATGCCTATGTTTATCACAGCACAGTTCATAAATGAAAAGACATAAAATCAACCTAAGTGCCCATTAACCAATGAGTGGATAAAGAAAATGTGGAATATATACAACATGGAATACTACTCAGCCACAAAAAACAAAATAACTTTATCTGTAGCAACTTGAATGGAACTGGAGGCCATTATTCTAAATGAAGTAATTCTGGAATCAAACAATAGATATTGCATTTTGTCTCTTATAAGTGAAAGCTAAAGTATGGGTGCAAAAAGGCATACAGAGTGCTATAATGGACATTGGACATGTGGAAAGGGGGAGAGTGGGAAGGGGGTGAGGGATGAAGAACTACCTATTGGGTACAATGTACACTACTCGGGTGGTAAGTACCATAATAAAATTCATTAGCGTAATCAAAAACCATTTGTACCCCTAAAGTTATTGAAATAAAGTAGTAATAATAATAAAATAAAAAGGATTGTTATTTCCTATTTCAAACTGGGGAAATATAGTTAAAAAAAAAATGGTCCCAACTCCAGTTGCTGGGGGAATTCCAATTACTTTGTTCTCTACCAATTAAATGTTTATGCATCAAAAAAGTACTTTCTAAAAGCTCCTCATCACATATGCAAAGGTATAATACCTTAAATGAAGTAATTCTGAACTAAACCAGTGGAATAGAGCTGCTAGTGGGATTTATAGTACCCAAGGACCATCTCAGAATGTACTTCACAGATTGCTTCCTTATATTACAGAATGAATAAGATTTTATATCTGAAGAAACAAATCTGCACATTAAGCAATCAATGTTTCTCATGATACACACTTGGTATTATTTCTGGGAATACTAAAGCTGACATAACCTAGTTAAAATAGTATAATTTATTTAACTATATGCAAGCCCTTTTGGAGTAAAAACGGCTGCTTACTATATGTGAAGAGAAACAATGGCCTTCCTGCTTTGGGAGTTATCAAAGGTATTTAAAGAAATATTTTTATAAATTACTTTTTGCTCTACTCCCCCTCAAAGCCCTGATGCTTAATTCCTCTGTCGACCTGAATGTCTCTTATATTTGAAAAACAAAAGGTGGGGAAAGGGCGAAGGGAGAAGAGGGATATAAAGGCACATTCAGTCACAAAATCTCTACTGAAAAATCCTCAACAAGCAGAATGGATTGAAAAATTCAAGCATGACTAAAAAGTACATTCCCCACTAGTCAGTAGATTTTGCTTCCTATTTGTCACTGCCACCTTGGAGAGCGGGGAGCATTAATAATGCATGGGAGCTAGGAATGTATTAGCAACTAACCTTGCGAAGAAAATCAGCTGGGAACCCAGAAGAGCTGTGTGTGTGTGAGATAGAGAGACAGAGAGAGAAAGGCAAAGGGTATGTGCACATATGCTGTGGAGTATCCTTCTTATTTATTTAAAAAATCTGAGGAGCAGTGTCATGTGCATAGGCAACTATGTATCATTGTAAAGGAAAGCTGGAAGTCCTTGAAATGGGGCCATAATTGAGTTCATTGATCACACTCATGAATTTCTCTACACCTATCAGGGCACTGTATTGACTACTCTTTATGTAACATAAAGATATTTCCCTGGGAAAGGAAGTGTATTTATACATTTAGGCAAATACACAGTTTTAGTAAATTATGTTCTGTACATCTTTCTTACAGAAACTTGAGCAAGTGTATTTCTTAAATGTGTTATGTGCAATTTGAAATCTACTTTAGGATGTAGTATCTACTGCAGATAGATTTATTGTGATATGTGGATGTCTATTCTGATTCTAGAATTCCCACTAAAAAAAAATAAACAAATGAACAAACATCCAAAAACTTACAAGCTCAGAATACTGAGGTTGCTTCTGCTTTAAAATAAACCTTATTTTTTAAAAATGCATTTGAAAATCTTTTTTCAGCTACTTTGAATTGAAACCAAGTCAGTTTCTGTGAAGTTACAACTTGTCTGTGAGGATGCCACCATATGACTGTTTAGCCTTGATGAGTCTGGGCTTCAGCCTAATGTGGAGCCTCTCCCCAGAGGATGGGCCTAGCACTCCCCTTTAACCCCATCATCCCACCCAGTATCAATGGCTTATCAATTTATTGAATTGATTGTGGAAGAAGATAGATAATGATGAACCAAAGGAATATATTTGTAAAATATTTGTATTTTAAATCCACAGCCTTCAATTCAAATATTAAATTAGTATACAGGGATTTGAATTTTCATATCTAAAAATTTTTTACTAAAAATATAGGAAATATTATGTTAATATGAAAATATGTGAACATGGGATATTTTTAGTTTATTTATTGGGTTTTTATTATTTTTTTTGAAACTTTGATTATGACAAAATGTCAAACATACTGAAAAGTTGAAATGATTTTTCATGTATTTCAATATATTTCACATATTCACTGTGTAGTTTGTACAATTAACATATTGCTCTACTTGCTTAATCACATGTCTAATCATCCTTTTCCCATTCATCCATCTTAATATTTTTTTACATGTCAAAGTAAGTAGCAGATATTTCTATACTTCCTCCTGGATAGTTTGGCATTCACATCATTTGTTAGAATTCAATATTTGTTTATACGTCTTTTGATATAAAATTTATAGCAATGAAATACCCAAGTCATAAACATAAAAACCGATGAGTTCTATGAAATGCATGCAATTGTGTAGCATAAATCTCTTGCAAGATAGAGAGTATTATCAGTTTACTATTTTCTTAGCTCTTGACAGTGTTTAATTTTGAAGAAAAAGTTAAGTCCAAATACTACAGCTCATAGATTTGCCCACAAAAAGTACTTATTCAATATTTAAGAAGACTGGACTTTGGCATCCTAAGAGGATCATGTGATTAAGACATAAAGATTGTAGAAGAATTGCTTCCCTATCACTTTCTCATATTCATTGCGATTGCTCTCTTGAGATACGAGCAATTTCATCCCATTATTTTCTTAACAGTTTCAATTGAAGTTAAATAAAGTTTTATCCATTCTTCTTTAATTATTATCACTATCATTATTATTATTCTTTCCCTTTATTTCTCATCTGGGAAAGCATTCTAGAGTAATTTCATTTTATTTAACCAACTTCCTCTCTACCCTCTTTCCTTTTCCTACCCCTTAACCCTATATGCACATATACATTCAAAGAATACCTAATGGGATAATTACTAAATTCATTCATGTCGCTTAAAGCATACGCAATTCTTACAAAATAAATCATTTTACACAAAGAAGCTCTAAGGTGAATGAATAAATTGTACAGAAATTACTTGAGTTACATTTACTTGTGTTAGTTGATATTCTTTGGAGCAAATTACAAAATACTAGATCAAGTTGCGTTTTCAGAAGTGCATTTCAAGATTTACTATCAACTCTTATATGTGGGAAATGTATATTTTCCTAAGTAAAAAATACTTTTTAAATAAAAAAAAATTCCTGAAAGCCTTGATAGCACCCACTCATATATAAACACATAAACACACAATATTGAGACTTCTTAAAGTTTTAAGATAAAAAGAATGATTAAAGATTTAAAAATCATCTAATATGTACCCATTGAAACAAATAATCTTTATTAAAACCTCCATCATGTGCCCATTCAACTGGATTCTCTACAAAGCAGCTAATGTATTTCTTGAAAAGAAAGTAACTATTGGAAATAACCGATAGCCTGCACATTTTGTTAACATCTTCCAATATGTTAACAGAAATTCAATTTCTTTGACTTTCAGTGGGGAATTGTAATTAATTTATTCTACTCATAGGGGGATATAAATATGTAGAACCTTGCCTTACTTTCCCAGTTAGGTGATTTCAGCAGATAGGTTGAGATTTCTTTATTGCTTTCTTAAAAATATTAATACTTTGGGGTTTTCCATGTAATCCCATTACAATGTTATCTAATTTCTCTTCACATATTTTTTTTAGCTGCTGAACTGATGTAATCCTAATATTTCTTTTTGAAATACATTTCAGTAAGTTATTTAAACAAGAAAACTAGAATCTCAAGGAAATATTAACCAGAAAGTTTCAATTTAAAAAATCGTCATGTCAAAATCATTAGCCAACAGGAAGCTGAAGGATGTGCGATTAATAGAAACAAGAGCTACAGTTGTCCTAGTAGCTAAATTCCAAGGTGATCCACTTATTGTCTCGTTAGAGCATGTTACTGTGCAAAGGTCCTAACAAGTTTTCTTGGTTCACAAAATTGTGGGTTAATAAGCTGCTGTTTTTCATTAAAATTATTCTACTAGTAAAAATGACAGTTAAGACATTTATCAGTCCATTAAAATGTACATTAATTCAAAAATATAAAAAATCAACTTCATTTTGCAAAAGATAGGGCATAAAATAGAAAATTTAAGCAGAACAAGAGGAATATGTAGTACTGGAAAGAGATATGTGTTGCAATTTTAAAGAAGGTGGTTAGAGTATCATCTTGATTGAAAAGCTAACATCTGAGTAACAACCAGAAGGAAGTAAGGAACTAAACTATATTGATATTGGGGAAAGTTCTGAACAAAATCTCTAAGCATCTCTGGGCTCTGAATTAATGGGACTGCCAGGGGCCTACAAGTGATATATGGGGGTTAATTATACATGGTAACTCTACTTGGCAATATTCCCACAATAACACTTTCTCCTTAATATGCACACACACATTCCTTCACAAACAGACACAGAGAGAGTGAAAGTATCACAGGCTATAATATATATCCAGGCAAACAAATAAATACTTATATTTGTCTTTGAAACAAATTATACAAGAAGTCCAGGGTTAGCTAAAAAATTCTGTACTGCATTTTGAGGCCTTAAAATAAAACTCCTTTTATTTTGGCACATGCTGGACTGCAGCCCCAAAACCTGCACAAAAGACCACTGCTCAACACAAAGCAAAAGGGGAAGAATGAATCCATTCATGACTCTGACTCAGTATCTCCACTAAGAAAAGAGACCCAGCAAAAATTAAATGCATTGGCAGAATATTGGGGCTATGCTGCATCCAGAAAATATAAATATAATAGTAGAAAGAAATGTTATTAGACAAGTAAAAGCTCTTAGAAATTTTTTTAAAGGGCTATTAAAAAATTCAGCATGACTAGAAATAGAAAAAATAATTCAAAAGCAATAAAATTAGAAAATATAAAACACAAACATACAAAAGTGATGTTTATTTGTTCTACAAATGAAAAAAGGCATGTGAGAAGACATTTCAGCAACATAAAAGATCTCCCTGATTATTCTGCTCAATGAGAATAAAGTGATTCGTGAATATACATTTATGGCACCATTTCAGAAAATTAAAGATAAACAGAATACCTTAAAAACTTGTAGGAAAAGCAATGTTATATGAAACAAAATACATATAAAAAACAGTATCATTCTGGCATAATAAATTTTATCAAAGCCAATGGGCACTAGATGAAAAGGGTACAATGCTTTTAAAATTTTATACCCAGAAAAACTGTCATTCAAGTAAAATAAAATCCTGAAGATTTTCAACATGCAAGGTCACATAACATTGATCTCTCATTCATTTTCACAGGAGAATATTGGAAGATGCATTACAGTCAAAGGAGAGAATAAATTCCGAAAGAGGAAGGCAAGTAGTCCAGGACAGAATGACTACAAATCTGCAAATCTTTGAAGAATAGCCTGAATGAAACCGCTGTAATGCATTAGAAGGCAATTGTTCCCAACTGGAGGAGGCTTACAGCCTTCAGTGAAAAGGCTGCATAGGAAAGGGAAGTCTTGAAGAAGGAAAAATTCTGACTGAAAGATTAGGATAAGCTGTGAATAGGAAAATGTCAGATGACAGATAAAAAGAAAATTAGAAATGCCCAGGTAAACAAACATGCAATAAAAATACATAAGAAAGTCATGGTCCAAATATAAAGCAAATTAAAATGAAGTATGCTTTAAAACAATTGGTAGCTAAAGTAAGAATAATACATTTTAATTTAAAATATAAGTTCATTTATATTCAATTAGCCCAAGAAAATAACACTGCACATGTAACAAATGAGAAGTATCTTAACAGAAAACTTGGTCCCTTGTTTAACAATATTTACTACTTCCTATTATTGAAGGCAGTATTTATTGGTAATAGACTCAATCTACTGTCAACATTAGGTTGTGATTGCAAGATAAAAATAATATGTTTAACTTATACCATCTACACCTAACACAGAGTCCATAATAAATGTCCATTAATATTTGAAGAATATGGAAACCATCATTCTCAGCAAACTGACAGAGGAGCAGAAGATCAAACACCGCATGTTCTCACTCATAGGCGGGTGTTGAACGATGAGAGCACA
>NW_016107342.1:9688268-9731858 GCF_001604975.1 Cebus imitator | reverse complement strand
AAACACACAAATTTCAACAGTGGAAAAGTACAACTGAGAGAAGATAAGATGTAACAAAATGAAAGAAAGGAAGAGGAAAATGTAGTTTGAATATCCTCAATTTGCAAAATGTGGAGTCAGAAGATACTACTGAAAAAGGAACATAAATATGGGTTTTAATATAGCATTTAAATTATAATAGCAACCAATGAAAAACTAAGAATAATAAAGTAGCTCAAACAATAGAATGCAGAGGGGAAATTATGTATATAGAGTAAATACTCTTATTCCATATCATGAAGTCATAGATATCAATAGATATTTTATGGAAGAGGTTTAAATATATTATCAGAAATTATAAGAATTCCTCCCAGAAAAATGAAAGCTATAAGTATTATATTATACCAAGTGAAAAAAGTCAGGCACAGAATGCCAAATGTTATATTATTCCATTTATATAAAATATCCAGAACAGGCACTTATATAGAGACAGAATGCAATTTGGTGGTTCCCAGGGCTGGAGCAAGGGACAGTGTGAGTAACTTTTAATGGATATGGGGCTTCATTTAGGAGTGAAGAAGTTTTTTGGGGGGTGGAACTAGAGGGAAGTGGTGATTGTACAACACTGAGAAGGTAATAAAAGCTACTAACTTGTTGATTTGAAAATGGTGAGTTTTATGTTATATGAATTTCACCTCAAAAAAAATTATAACTACTAGAAAAATATGAGTGTGGGACTGGGGAGGTAAGCAGAGAAGCCAGAGACTGTTCATTTTCACCATGCATTTATTTATACTATGTGATATGTTATTTTATGCATGCATTGTGTTATAAATATTTTTGAAAATGTTTTAAATAGTTCGAATCCAGCCCAGATTAGAGGGCTAAAGTTTTCTCTCTTCAGAGAATAGGGGAAATGAAATAGTAAAATGTTGTCCAGTTTACTTGATTGTAAATGGATGCAAATATGCTTGCAACATAATCTCTTTACTTTCAGATGATATAAATGGATTTCAGCTATTTGTTTCAATTATATGCTTATGAAATTAAATGAATGCATATATATTTCAGATAAGTATGATAATAAGAAATCTATAAAATGAGCATCAAATGTACTTCTTTAATTCACCATAATCCTACTGTAATCTGCACTCAAAGCTTTATGTGTTAATTATGAAGGGATGTGAATCTCTGCATTTCCTTTATCCTTGCCTTTTAGTAGTGACTTGGTAATGTCTGATAATGGGTTTTGTTGTCTGATGAACTGAATTACTCTGTTCTCTGCACAAGACTCTGCTAAATGGTCCAAGATATTTGTAAAATTAACCTCCATTTAAACATTAGAACTGGGGACAGAGCATGAAAAGATTACCTCTATCGGCAAAGAAAAATCAATATTTTATAATTTTCAAGAAAATAAAGCAGTTCTAAGTGTTTTTATTCCTTATTTTATTTGCACTTAAAGGAAAACTGGAAAAGCAATTTCATTATTAAAAAAAACTAATATTTTCTGGCTGTAAGTCTTTGAAACTAGTTATTTCTTTTAAAATTAAAATTTTGCCTTCAAAATATCACTATTTCAACCTTTGCAAGTTTAGTTAAGTTACTCATATACACACTGTTTATGAGTGGAATGCTATTTTTTTCAAGGAAGCAAATTTTGCCCTAATTTACAGTAGTAAAATGATTTAAATATGCACATTTCCAAATTTTCAAGATTTGTAAGAGAACTTAATGAAATGGAAATATGGTTGGTAATTATACTCAGCTCAGCCTGGGAGTTCATGGTGCTGTCAGCCTGTGTGGTCATGGGTAGCTAAGCAACACAGCCAACTAGCACCTTTGTAGAGGATATTTTTAGCTTCATTGCACATTTTTCATTTATCTATTGGAGATTGATTTGTTTTGCAATTTATTTTGAAATTCCACTACTTAAAATGAAAGGTATCCCGTGACACCAGAAGGAAACATGCAAATGGGAATAAAAAAAGACAGATGATCTCCATGATTTGATACATAAACAATATAAATACTGTTGGAGAGTTAAACATTACATTAAAAAAAAAAAAAAGAAACAAGAAAATATTTTCAACGCTTTGAAAATATTTCCTCATCAATAAATAAGAGCTGAATTTTCCATTCGTGGGTGAAGGCACTGACATCAAGAGCTAGATAGCTTAATTTGTTTCTAAACTCAAATTAATATCTTAGTGACAAGTCCATGATTGCTTAGTAAATAGAGTATGAATGAGACTTTAGGATTATGTTCCTTTGGTAAACAGCATTTCCAGGGGAGACAAGAAAGGTAACAAGTTGTCACAAATCTTAAATGTCAGAGTAGCAATGGGCAGAAAGCTTTTTGGAGTAGCTAATTGCATTTCCAGACCCCTGTGTTCCTGCGCAGCACCTGGAAGAGCGTTGATGGCCACAAAGCACTTTTACTCCATCAGGTCACACTTGTCCATTTCCACCCACTAGGTTTGATTGGGAGAGTTCTCCTTAAGGTAACCTGTCATTCACATACCCCTAATAGGAAACTGCATGGCTTAGAGAGAAAACAAACACCCAAGCAACCAATCAACCAAACGTGATATCTAGAACTGACAATAATGGAGAGTTCAAGTACCAGCTCCATGGATGAATATCCCTATGTTCCTAAATTAGATGCTCAGTCTCTCCCTGGTCTGAATCTTCACCAGTAATGGAATGATACTTTTTACCCTTTAGAGAGCTGTGAGAAATAAATGAAGTGCATAAAATATCCAGCACACATTAAGCCACTTAACATGGTCCAACTTTGTCCCCATCCTTTGTAACCACACATAGTAATTGACTACTAATGATTTAGATATTTATTATGTCTTAACTCTTGACATTAATTTAACCTAGAATGCTACCAATTCTTGAGCATTATCTATATTTTTCTTAAGAGGAACAATAAATTTTCCCCTAGGAAAACATGCTATTTCTGTATCAAATTAGAGGTTGATTAGGGCTAACGGAATATAAGGATGAATTTTATAAACTTCTATCTCTCATCATTTAAAATCCATTGATCACTTTAAATTGTAAAATACTTCTAAAATGTATTCCCTGTTTCATTTAAATATGATTATCATTTGCTTGATAGAGTAAAATCCCCTTTCAAAGGATCCCATTTATAAAGATTTCCTGTGTGATTGATTTGAAAGCCTAGCATCATGATCCATTTTCCGGGGTTGTGTTCTTGGTAGTATTCAGTGTGCTCTTTGCATAATATCTTAATGGGTGGGAGATGCTCTCTACATAAATTGGACAACTCCATGGTTCTCTATATGAATTGATGGTGGAGACAGTGATTTCCCACCAGCATTTGTGGTTGGTGAAGGTGAGCATATAGGAACCCTGGGATGGTTGTGTAAAATCTCTGGCCTCCATTAGCATATAAGTGAAGTGAAGTGAAGTGGCAGAAGGGTGGATAGACTAGAAGCAGTGAGGTTAGGAGACAATGACTATTTTTAGCTTGATTTACTCTTGTTGTGTTCCTTTCCAGTGTATGCTGAATAAAGTAGAACTTGACCGCTGATATTGGAGGACAACAAAGGAAGGAAGTCAAATAATACACTCTCTTTAATTCTGGAATAGAGATAAGATTACACAATAGTAATACTTCTCACTACTGACATAAAAATAAATTTTAAAAATTAAGAGGAATGCCACCAATTCACAGCTTCCCAATCACACTCCTTATAGAGACGCCCATTTCTTGGTACTTTGGAGGCTTTTTAATGAAAGGGTCAAAATGCAGTGACATAACTATTATTCCTATAGAACGAGTTGTAGGTGGAGGAAAAGCTAGCAGAGCATCGATTTATACATGAAAATTATTGATGATCTTGGGAAAATATAAACATTTAAAATGTATTTTTTTTTCCTATTACTTTTTCTGTTTTAATGTTTTGTATTAGTTAACAATGGTTCTCAATATATATAATTGAGCATTATTATATGCTAAAGACACACTAAACACAATAGGAGAAAGATCATATAACTTTGAGAGGCTGTCCACAAAATATATCATTAGCATACAGATGACATATCAGTATATAGAAAATATAAACATTGATATCAAATAAATGCAGGGATTATGGACACCTTACTATTATGCACCTACTTATTTTTATTATTGAGTTGCTACTACTCTAAGATAATACCTTTATCTTTTATTTCTTTCAGAATCTATTCAGTTTTATTTGTGTTTATCATGTATTCTTTTCCTATGACATATTACTGGGCTTAAAGACCATCTTCTAATTTCAAACTTTTTTTTTGGTCATCTTCCACTACTATAAATATTTGTTTTTGACGTATTTTCTTTTAAAAATCACTTTATTCTTTTAAAAGCTCAAATTTTGACCCACAAAACAAAACACAAATAATTATCTAATCATTTTTAAAGGACCTGCTGTTAACTTTGAAATGATATTAATGCTTTTTAAATTTTAAGTCATATTTTTCCTTCACTTTAGAATGCTATTCATGTTAGAATATAGAATCTTACACAAATGAGATAAAGAGGCTGCCCTGACAGGAACTCTTTAATTTCATTTTATCTTTTTTTTCTCTTTCCTTATTTCCTTCCTTCCTTCCTTCTTCCTTCCTTTCTTTCTCTTTCTTCCTTCTTTCCTTCCTTCCTTCCTTTCTTTTCTTTCTTTCTTTTCTTTCTTTCCTTCTTTCTTTCTTTCTTTCTTTCTTTCTTTCTTTCTTTCTTTCTTTCTCTCACTCTCTTTCTTTCTTTCTTTTTCTTTCTTTCCTTCTTTCTCTCCTTCTTTCTTTCTTTCTTTCTTTCTTTCTTTCTTTCTCTCACTCTCTTTCTTTCTTTCTTTTTCTTTCTTTCCTTCTTTCTCTCTCTCTCTCTCTCTGTCTCTGTCTCTCTCTTTCTTTTCTTTTCTTTTCTTTCTTTCATTCTTCTTAGCAGGATTTACTTTATTAAAACAATTATGCAGTTTGTCTCTAATATCTCTATGTATAACAAATTAGTTTCTGGGTTCTCTATTTTTGGCAGGTTTTAATGACCAACTTTGATATTAGCTATATTGTCTATCAGTAATGCTAAATTATGCTTGATATAATTTCTGAAGAAAGTCTAATATTTGATTTTAAATTTATCTATTGTTTATGTTTTAGAATTGACTCTATGAAACTGTTTTTACCCCTACATTCTGTTTCACATCTTTAAAAACAAATAAATAAACCCATGCTGTAGTGTAATTAGGCATTTGTTAATAGGTTATATTATATAAGAATAGTTTTCCATGTTAAATATAACATAATTTGAGGCAACATAGAGTGAGATTATAGCATTTGATATCAGAAAATAAATTCTGACAAGACACTAAATACTACTGGACCTCAGTTCCTTATCTCTGAATGGACATAACTGTATAAACTCTTAGGACTTGTAAGACATAAATAAAGATTGCATGTAAAATACTTACGATATGGTTTGGTATACCACAGATGCTCAAGAAATAGTAGCTGTTATCATTAAACATGTGCTAGACTTGACTCTAAATTTTTTATTATTTGCCAGTGGAAGGCTTTTGAGGAAATAAAAGCAAAGATATTTAGAATGTGTCACTAACAGCTTGTTCTTTATTTTTTTCTAAGTTATTTTACAACTTAATAAAATTATAAAGCTTAGAATCTAAAACAGGTATGAAGCTTTTCCTAAAATGGGTTAATTAAATTTTCTTATTTCAAACTTTGTGGTTATCTTCACAAAATCTTGATTTTGGAAAAATATGCCTGTGGTTTTAAAATATTTGACTATTTCCTTCACTAAATCCAGGAGGCCTCAGCTTAAAGATTTATACACGGAAGCGGGAGACATGATCCAGAATATATATCAAGGAATTTAAATAGGGATATCTAATTAATTAACATCTGTATTCATTTATGCCTAGCTTTACATTGGATAGATTCTATAGTCTATATCGTGCCATGGTTCAGAGCAGGAAACTCTTACTAAAACTAGAGAAATGTATGTAAAATAATCAGTGTAAGAAAGATTGTTCACTTTACCTCCCCAAAAAACTTTTGGCTTTTTAAATGTTGAACAATAGACATTTACTTAATGGGCACTTGTAAACTCCATAAATAACTTAAGGGGACGAGGGCAAATCTATAAACCTTGTAAAATAGTCTAGATTATGAAAGAACCTTTGATACTTCAGTGTTGCTGTATAATATACATAATCTCATGAATGCAGGGCAAAAGGAAACAATTGAAATTAATAACCTTACTGCCTTTTTACCTATCTGAGTGATGCTGTGATGTAGCCACTGAATCACATTGAGAGAAATTTGGGCTTGGGGCTGTATTTTTTAATATATGGAAATGTCATAATTTAATAGTACTCTAATATTAATTACCTCTTGTGATATTTTTTACCAAAGTCTCTTTACACAGGCCACAATTGAACCAGATTACTGCCCTTTCTCTCTTTTCTTATACAGAAACCTCATTTAAACTTGAACCAGGCATGAGATGAAAGTGCCTGGTTTCTTCATTGATGCTCTATAATGAATATATTATTCCAGGAACTTTCTTGGCTTACCTTTTGCTGTTGGATAACACCACATTTTATTGAAGATCTGTGAAATGTTCCCTGAGATGTTATATAGCCTGTTCTTTTTAGACAGTAAGCTTTGCAAAAATCTTCTTAGCTTTGTATAGGTGATAACAGGAAACAGGATTAATGAGATAAAACCTCTTCTTTCAGGTTTTTTAATTGAGGAACAAATTATTTCATAGTTTCTCATTAGTTATTCCCATGGATTCTAATGACAAGGTGCCAACTTTCACACTTTAAACAGGTTAATTAATCAGGTAGTAATGAAGTTGGGTGATACCTGAGTGTTGGTGTGCAGAATAATCACAGTTCCTAATAATGTGCTTAAATGTCTGTAAACCTGAGAGGATAAGTTGAAATTCAGATCTTCTGAGTTCTGCATAAATAAACATATGCTAGGTAATGGGAAAACTAATTTTAATTTATTGCACTAGCTATAATCTTTAATTGTGAGATGCATATATAGAAATGAATATACAAATTGGATATGCATATTTATACTCACAATTATATATATATATTGTTCTTTTCATTTGGAAGCATAAGTGTGATGATATTTTAACCTTCATATCTACATGATTCTTACTTTGTTTAACCAAACCATAAAATTATATATTTTTATTCTTATTGTTCAATTGTAGTTTTAGTTAAAAAAAAAAAACAGGTAAGAGTGAAATAATAGGTGAGGTCCCACTACATGACAATAGTATGTGAGCATGTCAAAGGAGCGATCACAACCAAGAAGGCATCACTGTGATGTAAATCGTCTTGGGGATTCACGGCGTCCACTGAGTAAGAAGGATACAATGTAGAGGTATCAGGTTCTTGTTACTCAAACTTCCTTCCTTAAAAACTACAGGAAAATCAAATGAACAAAGATATATCTGATATGTTGAATATTATCACATTTATAATCATGGAAAGAAATTGTATTAAATGTTTAAGGAACAGACATATTATTTCTCTTTTTGATAATTTATTGTAAAGAAGTCTATCCCTATGGAAACAGGCGGTTTGGGATACAAGACATTATGCCTTCTGTCACCAGCAAGTGCTTCATCCCTGTGAAATCAGCAATAAAGAATCAGAAACCTGCTCCATATGTGCAGTGTGTGGAGCATCTCCACTCCCCTGGTAACAAGGACAATACCAATGGGATGGTAACATGTAAGATTAACGCCCAACAAACTAGGATTAAAAAATTGAGGGTGGGTCAGGGATGAAAGAGTGTATTCAAATCAATATTAAAACAATTCTATTGGCTGGGTACAGTGGCTGGTGGCTCAGACCTGTAATCCCAATACTTTGGGAGGCTGAGGTGGGAGGATCACTTGAGTCCAGGAGTCTGAGAACAGCTGGGGTAACATAGGGAGACCTCATCTCCACAGAGAGTAAAATATTAGATGAGTTGGTGGTAAATGCCTGTGGTCCCAGCCACTTAGGAGCCTGAGGAGGTCCAGGCTGCAGTGAGCTGTGATCATACCACTGCACTCCAGCCTGTAAGACAGAGCCAGACGAAAACACATACACAAAAACAAAACAAAAGAATAATTCTACGGTCAAACTTTGATTATCAAAAATGGATTAATTATGGTTAGGAAGTAGTAAATAACTTGAAATATCTGACACTTCTAGGATGATGGATGCTCCACCACAGGCAGTTAAGGATGAGGACATGACCTCTGCACCCTCAGAGTGGGAGCCAACCAGCAGCTGGACCATGCCATGCTCCACCAAGGTTGAGGGCAGGCCTTCAGGAAGAGACATGGGGGATGATGGGCTCCCAATGAGAAGGCTGGAGACCTGGAACCATACCTGCGCCTCATGGAGATATGGCAATCAAAACCTGGATGGTACTTTCCTAATGCCTTCTTCTGGGAGGGAGGCAGTTGGCTTGCTCCTGCTGCTGTCTTAAGTTCAATCTATAAGCCAATTAGATGGCTGCCTTTGAATAATTCAAAATTCTCACATTCTACCTACTGATCTACACCTGTGTACATATCCAATTTTAGGTGGATGTGTATACAAACAGGCTAAAGATGTACATAAGTAGTATATACGTCTGCATATTTACCCATACTGTACTTAGCTGTTTTACTTGAAGTGTTTTGTTTTTACTTTGTTTATGGGTTTGTTTTGTGGAGGAAGTGGTTTTTATTTGTTCTTTCTGTGCTCCCCACTCTGAATGGTTGCATCTCTCATCACTCCCTGTCTGATCTTGCAATACAATCTTGGGATGACAGTCTGGTTACCCACTTCCCAAGAGTACAGCATAAATCAATAAACTGACCTTTAATTTAAATGATGCAGCAGGTGAAATTCAGCAAATTAGAACAATTAACTTATTGCATTAATGAGTATTAACTGCAAATGATATATAATCATGCACTCCATAATCACAAAATTCTCCTATTTTAAAACAAGAAGATAGGGATAGATTTTTGTTTTTTTATTATTAAACTGAAGTTTATTCCAAAGTTTTCTAGACCCTACGTAGTCTAACAATTAGATTTTACTCTGCTGGGATGTAATGAATGGTGTTTCAACTACTAAAGTACCTACTTATTTTTCTTCTTATTTACACATTACAATTACAAGCCATGATCTTTATTCACAGTTTATTATGTGTGAGTATCAATAATACTCATTGATAAAAGGATAATATGAAGAAAACAAAACAAAATCTGTGATGATATTTGAAAGGCACATAATATTATGCATTTTACCTCCTTCTTCTTAAAGCTGACTATGGTCAAACCAAAACCTCAAAACATCCTTAAACCTTTTGTTTCGAAATGACATGCTTTTGCTAAGTTGTTGTCAAAAAGGGGGAAAAAATACAGAAATGTGTGTATCATTAGCACAACTGCATTCCATTATTTTCTTTTGCAAAACAAATTACATAAATGGGGTATGTATTGTTTGCTGTACTTCACCCAGAGATTGAAATAATTAAGCTTCAAGAGCTGAGATGCTTTAAAACACATTTAATTTAGTAAAATTGGTAAGGAAGCTACTGCAATTAAAAAAAATAAACAAAAAAGGACAAAAGTTTTCTTATGTCTTACTGGGTAATTTGGAGTGAATTTAGACTATGGCATTAGAAGTACAAAAGGTAACTAAAAATGCCATTAAATGAAATGTTCCAAGTCCAAGCAATTTCCTTCTTAACAGAAAGTAAAATGCAAACAGAGATTACAAAAACCCTGCTGTGTTTAATTTAAGTGTATGTAAGCCTTTTACTCACAGTCATTTTGTCTGGAGATAATCACAGCCATCCACAGTGGTCAGGGCTGGGAAGCATGGGCCGTCAAAAGTTGCTCACTCTTTGATTCCACCTTGCTTGTGTCAGCCCTGGCTTACATGAGGCAAGTCCAGCTCATTCGTCTTCTGTCAGGGTGAGATTCTCCTACGTCTATATCCATCAATTTGTTCTTGTCACCTTCAGAACCCTTGCAGCAACATGAAGTGGTATGTGTAACCACATGTCTGCCATTGCAAAGTGACATGATTGGCTATACACAGGCAAAAAGACTGCTGTAGCTAAGTAAATGTAAACAAATTACATATATGCATATGTTTGTATTTATTTGTGAATTATTTATATATATGCATGGTTTATTTACTATAAAATTTCTAATGATAAAGTTTGTAAATATCAAATCAACATTTTTGTAGTATTCAAACTGCTATAACTATTTTGTACAGAATTCATTTTGAAAAGTAAGCAAAATCTTGCTAGTGTTTCTTAGCAGTAAAGAAGAGAAGTGATTAAACCCATCTTGTAAGTGTATAGAGATTAAAGAGATTAAGAAGCAGGTCTGGAAAATGACTATTTCTATTAGAATAATATTTTAATAATATTTATGTATATATTTTATAATTGGAGATAGAAATATTTTGAAGACTAGAGGAAGCCTTTTATGGAATAGATGACAATACTATTTTTTCCTTTCATATTCAACTTCTAGTTACTAGAAATTTCTAGGAAGAGGAGAAAACTTGCCATTATTTTCTTTTAAAAATTTAATATTTGGTATTCATTAAGCACCTAAGTGTGCATGAATCTCTGATGCAATATTATATATGCAAATAAAAGGACCATGAATAAAATAATGTATTTTCTGTCTCCAAGGTAGAACATGAAGAATCATAAAATTTCCAGGATATATAAAAAAGAAATATAAAATCCCTAGAAAACACACAAACACACACACACACACACACACACACACACACACGAGATCTATATATATTTTCTCCAGCTTTTAATGGAAGTAGGAATGATTCTTAGACATTACTGTAAGTCATTTCTTAACATGTGAAGCACCTGTGAAATGTCACAATGAGCTAATTTTAAAAATTTAAAAATTTTCATCATAGCATGACTACTGGGCCTCTAAAACATTTACTATGAGCCAGAGTTGGTATAAAGGAATTCTGGAAAAGTTATTAACAACAGAATCCAACAGGCATGAACCAGGTAGTATGATCACCTGAATATACAATGTAGAACTGTGAGACTTGTCTCTGCCATGTAACATACAGCAGTACCAAATGGAATGTTGAAAGATCTTTGAACCCACAATAGCATGGGATGTTATCAATAAACCTGAGTTGTGGCGGATAATAAGCAGTTTGGGGCATCCAAGAAAATGCAAATATATCTTAATTTCCTCTGCATCAATTTTACTAGGTTTTGAGACATAATTCTCTAAAATATGCAATTCTACCTTATTTATGTTAGGTTTCTCTTTTAAGGAAGCTATCCTCCATAAGTTTGCAAACTGTCCTCCACAAGTTTGTTATTATAAACAGAATTCAAAGAGTTTAACATAAATAAGAAATGACATAAAGAACTCTTAAGGCTTTTGAGATAATCTTATCTAATCTACTGAAACTATCCATGAGAAATTTAATGCTCAAAGAAGGTGTGTTTCTTCACTAAGGACATATGTGTTTGGCAGTTTCATTGCACGTGGTCACATTTCCAAGGGGTGACCTCTCTAGGGAGTACAATTTGAACAGCGCTCCCTAGACTTGTGAAAATTGGCAAAGTGATAAACCCTGAAATAAGAAATAATGCAAGAATGAATAAAGGAAATCAAATGGCCTCAATGAGGTTGGATTTAGATATCAATATTACATCGGATTCTCAACAGAGTCCAGGCAAATCTGCAGAGTAGGAAAAGTGTATGCTTAATACGTTTACATTTTCATCATTATCCCCATTCTATCCCTTTAAACATGATTACAAGTCACAAAAAATGATGACGTGCCAGTTATCACTTTATTGCCTCTTAACTCCAAATATTCTAATAATTTTGCTTGCAGTATGACTGTGGATCTCAGCCTTTTAAATAGCTTTTTCTTACTGGTTGAAAGGTGTCAAGATTTGTCAGTAGAGGTCACTGGGAAGAGATTGCAGAAGGAAAGGGTTTAGACACCTGGTTTCAGTGTTTTTGCTTTTTCTCTGCAGTTCACTGTGCTTCTTCAGCATGGGTTCTGCTCCATTGTTCCAGCTCTGCAATGCATGCAGCTTCTTGGACATCACTCTCCTGCGGCGTTAACAACTTCTCCAGCATCCAGCTATTATGGTGCACAGCAGCAGAATGCAGCAGCATCCTCCAGAACTCCCCTCAGGTGATATTGTAGCAAAGCGCCTCTGGTGAGAAAATGACCTTGTCGCAGCTTTCCCTGGCACCTGAAAGGATGGATTTCTAGGAAATTCCAGAAAAATTCCACAGGTGCACTCTTACAGTGAATTCTCTGCCATACAGAGTCCTAGAGGGGAGGGGTGTCATGGTATCTTGAGGGGTTGTAGCTATTATATGTGAAATAATACCTACACACACACATGTATGTATAGATATATAATGTAACAGCATAAAATATAGTGTAACAGTATTATAAATAACATATAATGCATATCATATGTCATACA
Organism: Cebus imitator; assembly: GCF_001604975.1. NCBI lineage: Eukaryota > Metazoa > Chordata > Mammalia > Primates > Cebidae > Cebus > Cebus imitator. The sequence goes on along the minus strand of NW_016107342.1, from coordinate 9,719,321 downwards.
TATGATACATAATAAATATATAATTACACAATATGTATCTATAATACAATATAATACAATATAATGTATACAATAATATAGTAATTCATATTGTATATATAAGTATTACATATCATACATATTACATATATGCATTATATGTTATTTATATTATAATGCTGTTACTATGCTGTTACACACACACATACACACATATGTATATATCTATACATATAGAAATATATGTGTGTGTATATATATATATGTAACTCCAATATTCTTTTTTAAAATTTTTGTGGGTACATAGTAGGTATGCATATTTATGGAGTACATGAAATGTTTTGATATAGGCATAAAATGCATAATAATTACATCATGGAAACTTGAGTATCCAACCCATAAAGCATTTAACCTCTATATTACAAACAATCCAATTATGCTGTTTTAGTTATTTTAAAGTGAACAATTAAATTATTATTGACTACAGCCACATTGTTGTGTTATCAAATGCTAAGTCTTATTCATTCTTTCCAATTATGTAGCTTTTGTACTCATTAACCATCCACCTCACCCCCTTAACCCCCATTACACTTCCCAGCTTCTGATAACCACCCTTCTACTCTCTATGTCCATGAGTTCAATTATTTTGATTTTTTAGAATCCATAAATGAGAACATGTTTTGTTTGTTTTTTTCTGTGCCTGGCTTATTTTTCTTGACATAATGACCTCCAGTTTCATCCATATTGTTGCAAATGACAATATCTCATTTTTTAATGGCTCAATAGTACTCATTGTATATAAGTATTACATTTTCTTTATCCATTGATTTGTTGATTAATTCTTAGTTTGCTTTCAAATCTTGGGTACTGTGAACAGTGGTGCAATAAACATGCAACTGAATATATCTCTTTGATACACTGATTTATTTTCTTTTGGGTATATACCCAGCAGTGGGATTGCTAGATCATATGGTAGCTCCATTTTTAGTGAGGAACCTCCAAACTATTCTCCATCGTGGTTATACTAGTTTACAATCCCATCAACAATATATGAGGGTTACTTTTTCTCTACTTTCTCTCCAGTATTTGATATTGCCTGTCTTTTAGATAAAAGCCATTTTAATTGGGGTATGATGATATCTCACTGTAGTTTGGATTTGCATTTCTCTCATTGTAGTTTTGATTTGCATTTCTCTGATGATCAGTGATATTGAGCACCTTTTCATATGCCTGTTCACCATTTTTATGTCTTCTTTTGAGAAATTTATATTCAATTATTTTGCCAATTTTTAATATGATTATTAGATTTTTTCTCTATAGAGTTAAGGTTCTTATATATTCTGGTTATTAATCCTTTTAAAATGGGTAGTTTGCACATATCTTCTCCTATTCTGTGAGTTGTCTCTTCATGTTTTAAATTGTTTTCTTTGCTATGCAGAAGCATTCAAACCTGATCCCGTTGGATGATCCCATTCATCCATTTTTACTCTGGTTGCCTAACCTTGTGGGGAATTACTCAAAAAACATTTGCCCAGACAAATGTTATGGAAAGCTTTCCCCATGTTTTCTTGTAGTAGCTTGGTAGTCTGAGGTCTTATATTTAAGTCTTTAATTCATTTTGATTTAATTTTTGTATATAGTGAGAGATAGGGGTCTAGCCTTATTCTTTTGCATACGGATATCCAGTTTTTCCAACACCAGTTATTGAACAAGACTGTCTTTTCCTCAGCGTCTGTTCTTGGCACATTTGTGAAAAATGAGTTTACTGCATGTATGTGAATTTATTTCTGGGTTCTCTATTCTGTTACATTGGTCTATGTGTCTATTTTTATACCAGTACCATGCTGTTTTCATTACTGTAGCTCTGTAGTATAGTTTGAAGTGTCACCTGAAGCCAGCAAGTCTGAATCTCACCCAAGGCCCTATTACCTGGGTATTGCTGCTGGCTATTCAGGGCCCAAGTACTTGTCAATTAGCAAGTGATGAAGCCTGCTAAGACTGGGTCCTTCCCTTCAAGGACATATTGCTGTAACATATGGTTATGTTTAACACTTCAAGGCATCATATCACTAACAGAGGCACTGAAGAGATAGAGAAAAACAGTCTTGAATTGCTGTCACCACCCTTTCCCATCTCCCAGGGAACCATCTTAGGAAGTTCCCCAAATTTCCACATGTGCATGATCACAGTGATTTCTCTGCCCTTTATAGAGCATTAGAGGGGATCGGTGTCATGGCATAGGTAGAGGCTGTGGCTATCATATATTATATTATCTCATATTGTGTTCCAGAGGCTAGAACTGGACATTTCTGGGTTTGCTAATGCCCCAGAGTGTGTCTAGAAATGTCATCTAAGAGCTTAGCCCTTGAAAGGGGGCCTCATGATTCTGACCAGAAGCCAATCCTCCTGTGCCTGAGCTGATATCCAAGATGCAAGACAAAGTCCTTCCCACTTTCCCTCTGCTCTCCTCAAGGGGAAGGAAGGAGTCTATTTTGGAGTTGCAAGCTATGCAGCCTGAGATCAGAGGAGGGCTATACCAGCACTGGCACAGCTATCCCCCATGGTGTCTCAGTAGGCCTTGTGCCCCCCTATTCCTCTGGCTCTGGGCCCCGTTCAGCAGTAGGATTTTCCTAGGAGTTGAAATCCTTGTGACCTAAACTGTATTCAAGTTTATTTAGGTCTCCAGAGCCTTTATCCTGTGGTGGCAAGGCTTCCAGGGACTCAAGTTCTGACCTCTGACCTTGGTGATTCCCTCCTGGGTAGGGCTAGTTTTCCAGGGGTGGGCATCAGTTGAGTTTGGTCTGGTTTTTCTTTCTGCTATTACATGGCAGCAATGAGTTGAGTGTCTCACAATTGCTGAGTTCTCCCTCTCCCCGACACTGAGAAACATTCTTTGCACCATGCCACTGCTGCTGGGGAATAGGGGAAGGGTGGTGTCAGCAATTCAAGACTATTTATTCTTTTCTTTACAGTTTTTCTTTTTTCTTTTTTCTTTGAGATGGAGCTTCACTCTTCTTGCACAGGCTGGAGTGCAATGGAGTGATCTCACTCACTGCAACCTCTGCTTCCCGGGTTCAAGAGATTCTCCTGCCTCAGCTTCTGAAGTAGCTGGGATTACAGGTATGCACCACCATGCTCAGCTAATTTTTTGTAGAAGTTAGAGAATTTAATACCCCTGACCTTACAGAAATAAAAAGGATTATAAAAAATACTATTAATAATTGTATACCAACTAATTAAATAAACTACATAAAGTGGACAAATTCCTAGAAAAACAAATACTACTTAAAATGACTCAAGAAGAAATAGAATATATAAATAAGCTTGTAATAAGTAAAAATATTGAATTAGTAATTAATTTCAAATTTCTGCAAAGAAAGCCCATGATGAGATAGATTCACTGGTGAATTCTACTAACACTTTAAGAAAAATTAATATGAATTCTACACAAATTCTTTCAAATAATAGAAGACAGCAGTAAATCCCAACTCATTCTATCCTAATTCCATATCACTCTGACACTAAACTCAGACTAAGATGCCATAAGGAAATTATAGACACATAATTCTTATGAACATAAATGTAAAAAAATGATTAATGTTAGCAAATTGGACCCAGCAACATATAAAAAAGGCTTATACTGCATGACTAGTTGGGATTTATCCCAGTAATGCAAGTTTGGTTCTACATATGGAAATCAATTAATGTGATACACTATATTAATACAATAAAGAAAAAACCCAAATTATATCAATGGATACAGAAAAAGTATTTTAAAAGATCCAAAACCTTTTCTGATTTTTTTTAAAAAGACCAACAAACTAGAAATAGAAGGTATTTTTTTCAACCTGATAAAAGACAACTACAAAAATCCCATAGCTTAATAAATACTTAATGCTTGCCACTGTTATTCAACGTTGTATTGATGTTTCTAGCCAGAGAAATTAGGCAAGAAAATGGAATAATAGATATCCAGACTAGAAAGAAATAAGTAAACCTATTTCTACTTGCAGATTGTACATAATCGTATATATAGAAAAATCTAAGTAATCACAAAAATAATGATAAGAACTAGCAAATGAGTTCAGCACACTTGCAGTATATAAGATTAAAATACAAAATCAATTGTACTTTTATGCACCAAAAAGCATGCAAAAATAAAATTAAGGAAATAATTTAATTTATAATAACATTAAAACAAAATACTCAGGAATAAATTTATTTAAAGAAATGCAGGGCCGAGTGTGGTGCTTCACACTTGTAATCTGAGTACTTTGGGAGGTCTCCAGGGGAGCGAATCATGCGGTCAGGAGTTCTAGACCAGCCTGTCCAACATAGCAAAACCCTGTCTCTATTAAAAATACAAAAATTAGCTAGGTGTGTTGGTGCATGGCTGTAGTCCCAGCTATTCGAGAAGCTGAGACAGGAGAATTGTTTGAACTCGGGATGCAGAGGTTGCGGTGAGCTGAGATTATGCCATTGCACTCCAACCTGGGCAACAGAGTAAGATTCCATTTCAAAAAAAAAAAAAAATGCGAAACTCACATTTCGAAAATTGCAAGATATGTGGGAGATAAAGAATATCTAAATCAATGGAAAAACATCCCATGCTCATGGGTAATTAGTCTTAGTATTTTTAAGATGGCTATAGTATCAGAATTTATGTATAGATTAGATGTAATTCCTTTCAAAATCCATGCCTATTGTTTTACAGAAATTGACAAATGGACTCTAAAATTCATATACAAATATAAGAAGCTCAGAATAGCCAAAACAACTTTAAAAAGGGAAAAAATGTTGGAAGACACACATTTTCAGATTTTGAGATTTACTAAGGCTTACCCTTTGAGATTTCAAGACTTACTCCAAAGCTATAGTAACCAATATAATGTAATAATTCATAAAAATATACATATATATCAATGACATAGAATCACAAGTCTCAGAAATAAATCTTCACATTTATTATCAGTTTACTCTTGACAATGATAAAAGAATAATCTTTTTAACAAACGGTGCTGAAATTGGATATCCATATGAATCCATATGAAAAAAGAAGAGAGCGGGAGCACTACCTCACACCATACAAAAAAATAGCTCCAACTGCATCATAGATCTAATATAATAACTGAAACTATAAAGATCTTAGAAAACACAATTACATTTTTATAACCTTGAGTTTTCAATGGTTTCTTAGAGATAATATCAAAAGCATAAGTGACAGAAGATAAAAAAACTAATAAATTAATTTGATAAAAATTTAGTCTTTTGTTCTTCAAAGGAAAGCATCAAGCAAAGAAAAAGTCAACTGATAAGACAAAACATTTGCAAATTATATATCTTGTCAGATTATACAGACTATATACGGAATTTGTACAACTCAACAATAAAATTCAAATAACCGATTTAACAAAAGGCAACATTTAATCAATATTTCTCCAAAGAAGATATATGGAGTGGTCAGTAAACACACAAATATATGCTTCACATCATGAGCCATTAGGAAATGCAACACAAAAGCAAATGTGTTGTTTCTTTATGCTCATTAGAATGATTAAAATAAAAAAGTCAACAGCAAATGCTGATGAAAATGCAGAGACTTTGAAATCCTCATTCATTGCTGTTGAGGTTGTAAAATGGTGTAGTCACTTTAGAAAGCAGTGTTTCAATACCTCAAAGTGTTAAACATAAACCATATGTCACAGCAATTATACTTCTAGATGTATACCCAAGATAAATAAAACCAGATATCACTGCAAAAAAAATTCTAAACAAATGTTCATCATGCATCGTAGCCAAAAGAGTAGAAAAAAATGTTCATCAGCAGATAAATGAATAAACAAAAATGTATATTCATATAATAAATATTATTTGACAATAAAAATAAATGAAGTACTAATACATCCTACAGAATAAATGAAATATAAAAATACTATGCTAAGAGAAAGAGGCCAGTCACAGAAAAATGTATATTGTATGAATGAATTGCTATAAAATTTCCAGAATAGGCAATTCCATGGGGAGAGAAAGCAGATTAGCAATTGCCAGGGACTGGAAGGAGGATAGAGTGGGGGTGGCTGCCAATGAGTATAGGATTCCTTTGTGAGGTGATGAAAATATTCTAAACTTAGATAGTGGGTAATGGATGGTTGCATAACTCTGTAAATATACTAAAAACCACTGAGTTATACATTTTTAAATGGCAGATTTCATGATATAAAAACCATGCTGCAAAAAGCCATTATAAAAGTGTTATAAATAATAAGAATGGTGGCATGCTAAATATATGAATAGTACAAGAACCTTGTATTTACCCTCATGTTATTTGCCCTAAATTCTTTGACCTAAAAATTATAAGATGGTGTTATGAATTCAGAATATTATTAATAACCTTACTCTTTACATTAAATGCTTATATTTTCTGTTTCAATATTTATAAATTTAATTTATTTTATAATCAGATGTCTCCAGCCCAGGTTTTCTGAAAAGCAGGAGCTAAGATGAGGATTATGATGGCAACATATTATTTGAGTAGCATGAGCTCTGGGGTGCAAGGGTAAGGAAAAATTGAAAGTGGGTCAAAGAAACATGCAAATCAAAACAATAGCATATCCTAGTGCAGTTGTGGTTTGAAATTATCTGCTAGATAATCACGAATGGAGCTTGACCTTACCTTTGTGAAGACGTATTTAATGGTTGTGTTGGTGGAGTTTGGTTTAAAATTAAGTAGAACACAGAGATAAAATTCAGGGCTGCCACAAACACAAATGTGCATATTGCAGTAGGATGAACATATAGAAATAATCTATAATAAAATATATGTTAAACAAATTTTTAAAAATATTTATTTTTTTGGAATATAGAGAAATTGTCTGTGGTATGAGGAGCTTGCTTATACTGGTTCAAGGTTACGTTTGCTTATTTTCAGGAATTTTGCAAAGCGTCTGTTTAACCATTGGTAATTTGATGTAAGCCATAGCAGGATCATTTACACCGTAAAACTTGGCATGCCACACATCAAAGCTCTTCCTTTCCTCAATATTTACCAGCAACCACAAATAGTAACTTTCCAAGTGAAATGTAAATAAAAATATTTAAGATTTATTTTCTTAAAAGAGTGGCAGACAGTGAAAATGTATTGACCAATTTATAGGCCAAGATTAAAGATGAGATTGATACCAAACAATGGTAAATTACTAAAAGGACATAAAAAGTTTTGAAATATAGGAGTATTTTCAATTCATGTGCAGGTGTTAATATTTTTTCATCGTACCTACTTATGAAAATTTAATAGGTATGAAATAAAAATTAGATTTTATCTGCATATATTATTTACAATGTCTTCCTTATCCTTATCTCCATTTTTAGAAAGGCAGTAGTATAGAAATTACGATGTTAGCCAAATTATATTATTACCTGACTTGATATGCAGAATGACTTATGTATTTTGTTCCCCACAAACACTAATTATTGTAAATCTTGACTGCTTATCCTGCTAGCAATCATCTCATTAGATGGTCCAAAATGTTCCAGGCCTTTTCTAACTCAAAATAAAGTCACACTAGAGTTATCACAGCAATCTTATCCATCCATTGATTTCTCGTCAGCTGAAGGATTGACTTCAAGGCATCTTCTAGTTCTTCGGGGTTTTATTTGGATTATAAGACTGAAGGCTTTGTTTCTTTGTATTTCATGAAAGTAATTACTACCGATTCTTCATTCTTGGGACATAGTATTACTAGAGATTTCAAAGTTCAGCTGGTGATCATGTGAAATGTAAGTGCTTTTGTTATATGGCTTTAACTTCAGGAATCCATTGATGAATCTTTTCTATTTTAAATAATTTATCTAAAATCTGTTTTAAAATCATTTAAATGTTGCTTTATATTATATTGATTTTTCCTTTGGGTGGTACATTTCATTGTTAAAAAATATGATAAATGTCAAGTGTATTGGAAAATGCCTACATAAAAATGCTTTGTAGAATATATGTTTTTATACTCTTAACAACTTCCAGCAATCAGGAATAAATGATTTTTAAAGACTAGCTATATATGGTATAGTAAATAATATTTTTATGTTAATGTAATTTCATCAAGTGGAAACAAATAGATTTAATGTTATTACAAAAAAAGATAACAATAGCTGCTTTAATTTTATAAAATCTTTTGGGAACTTTATCTTTTACAAACAAAGAACTCTAAATGTTAAAATCTAATTGATGATGATTATTATTATCATTATTATTTGAGGTGGTGTCTCGCTTTGTTGCCCAGGCTGGAATGTAGTGGCACGTCACAGCTCACTATAGCCTCAACCTCCCAGGCTCAAGCAAACCTCTTATTTTAGCCTCCCAAGTAGCCTGGACTGCAGGCACATGCCACCACACCTAGCTATTTTATTAAAAAAAAAAAAAAAAAAAAAAAAACAGAAGTTATTGAAACAAGTCTCATTATATTGTCCAGGAAGCAGTCATCCTGCCTTGGCCTCCCAAAATGCTGGGATTATAGGTATTAGCCACTGCACTGAGCTAAAATCTATCAAATTTTATTGTTGCACTTGAAACCAAGTTGAAATAGAGTATTTGAGACGTTATCAGATTATAACATTTTTGCATATATTGTTTTTCTGGTTAAGCTTGTGAGTTTTGACTTTTATTTTTGAAAGACAAATATTGGAATAATAGGAAATAAAGTATTTCCATTTTTTGAAAGTGTTTTTTGCCACTTCACCATGAGTGTATATAGATGTACTGTATAACCATATAGGAGACCTTGAAACTGCCAGGTTCCTTCTGAACTTAATATGATTTTGTTTAATAGAGGCTTGTTGCTGAGATACTTTGAATCTTGGAGAGAGAAACAAAACAAAACTGAAGGTGTCGAAATCATAATGGAATTTAAATGATAGAATCCGTCATTGAGGAGAGTCCCATATCTGCCTTAGCTTCACTCTTATACAAGTGGATAACACTTCCTCTCAGAGCTGAAGACCAATCACTGGTACCAGTTTTAAAGAGACAGAAACTTTTCTTAGGGCTAAAAAGCAGCAGGAGTAGTAATAATATCAGTAGGAACCTTGATACACATCAAAGGAAATGAAGCCCTATGGCTGAAAAAATTACATGGATACCATAGACCAATAATTTTAAATATTAAAAGGCTCTTTTCAAGCTAAGGACAATTTGTAGTTACAAGCAGACAGCCCAAGGTTAGCTAGTACTGAGAAAAAATCAGTCCCTTGAATCCAAGATTTTTTTTTTACCTTCAAGCCTCCTAAGAATTAAAATGACTCATCTAATCCTTACTGATTAATGTAATATTTTTCCACCATTTTCCTGTGCGTGTGTTCTTTCACATCAACTGTGTATATATTTTTAAAATAAAATTTAATCCATCCATTTTTTATATTATATATTAGACAGCAGTGTCAATTGTTGATTAGAGGTGTCTCTAGCCTATTTCAAACCTCATATTTAGGTTGATATTCAAATTTGAAGTCTCATTTTCTTTCTTAATAAAAGCAATCTCATTTAGCTACCAGTCTATGCTTTTGTTGTGTCAACTTGATAATATAAGCAGATAGTTAGAGGATCTGATTTATTATGGCTTTTCTTTAAAAGATAGCTTTCATGTAACTCTTCAGTCTAGAGCATTTGCTTGCTTGGTTTCTAACAAAGGCTCATTAAAATGAGTGAAACTAATATAAAACTTACCTTGAAACAGTTCCCTGGCTGAACTCTATTCTCAAAGGATTTCCTAATTTGCAATTTTTATTTTAGACTTTGACCAACATATCAAAAAGAAATAACACACGGGGAGAAATGCTGGATATAGGTGACGGGGGATGGAGGCAGCAAATCACATTGCCATGTATGTACCTATGCAACAATCATGCATGTTCTGCACATGTACCCCAGAGCCTAAAGTGCAATAATATATGTGTATATATGGGAATATATATATATATATATATATGGTTATATATATATATATATATATGGTAATAATATATATGGGAAAAAATATATATATGTATATATATATGGGAATATATATATATATATATATATATATATAAAGAAAGAAATAACACATAGAACTCTGCGAATAGTTGATACACTTTCAAAAATGGAATAGATTAATGGTACTTGGATTATTAAGACATTTATGCTCATATAATTTATTCATAAAAGAAGAGAATTCAGGCCAATCATGGCGGCTCAGGCCTATAATCCCAGCACTTTGGGAGGCTGAAGTAGGCTGATAACCTGAGGTTGGGAGTTAGAAACCAGCCTGATCAAAATGGAGAAACCTCATCTCTACTAAAAATACAAAATTAGCCTGGCATGGTGGCACATGCCTTTAATCCCAGCTACTCAGGAGGCTGAGGCAGAGGCAGGAGAATTGCTTGAACCTGGGAGGCAGAGGTTGCGGTGAGCCAAGATCATGCCATTGCATCCCAGCCTGGGCAATAAGAGCGAAACTCCGTTTCAAAAGAAGAAGAAGAAGAGAATTCAACATAATTTATCACTAATTAAATGGCATTCTGAAAATCATGATTCAGTAAATATTTGCTACTTTCAAATATTGGGATAATCTGGTACATAGATTTGAAAATAAATGATTTTGAAACCAGGTGATGTTTGGACATATGCATAAAACTTTGCAAGTTTCCCTTTTCTAACATGATTGTTTGTTGTGAACATTAAGCTCATTGACTATGGTTTTGGCTTCTATTTTTTCTCATTTTTACATAGACTACAGTTTAAGCATATATTTATTATCTTCTGTCTGAGATTTAAGAAATGAAGTAAAATCTCAGTAAACAGACTTCCTAGTGTCTTAGTTGTATTCCAATTAACTGAGTTTCTGATCAAATTAGGGTGATAAGATTAGATTTTCATTTTAAAAGTGTTTCTAAAATACGTTTGTCATTTTTTTCTATCTTAATATACTGAATTTAACATTTCGGTGCAAATTATTTTTTTGTACTGTACCTCAGGGTCATCAACTTATACATGGATTATAATTTTTCAAAGCTAGATGGAAAATATTAGGCTATTAAAAATGTAACTTCAGGATGCACATGAGAAGCTGCCTTATGAACAAACTCCCGAATCAGCTTGTTTTCCCTGATTACTGGTTTCCTCCTCAGAAAAAGTAAAGAAAAGTTTTTCTTTAAATCTTATTATTTAAGAAGGATTTCTATTGGTTGAAATTCACTTGAAGCTTTGTTTAAAAAATAAGTAACCAAAAATTATGTATTATGGTTAAAAACTGTGACTCTCTAAAATCTTGACAATATTTTAAGAGATGTAGCTAATTTCATGGTTTCTTAGGAAAACAGAGAGAGGCAACTAGAGGTTTTGCAATAACTTCTTTTTGCCAACTCCATCTGATTATGGATTCATAGTGATATGACACACCAAGCGAGTCACCTAAATCACATTTTGATAATGCACCTATGTACAATAAATTGTCTCCCATTTTTACTTTTGTCGGCTGGTTGATAGGGAAATTTGTGTGTACACTGAGTATGTAAGTGACTCTGCTCAGCTACCTAATTATGTACCTATGGCTGAACTGCTCTAAGTAGAGTTCACCAATGCTTTAACCAAAAAACTTCGCATGACTAGGTCACCACTGCACTAATAGAAGTTTTATCCCGGGGTAGCTCAGACCACACGTGTAGTATAGCAAAAGTGCCATCTGGAAGTAATTCACTGTTATTGCTTCCTATCAGAATTGCTGAGAACTTTTTTTAAAAATCAAGGATAAACGAATCATAGAACATATTGATGCATGCTCATTAAACTATAAAAACTTGTCAGGTGATCATATTACCATGCAAAATAGAAGTCTAATAGAAGTAAGCTAGATCACATGAGCCTATAGTATGAGTGTGACATGTGATGGGAGAAATCGACTGAAATCTGTCTGCCTTATACCAGGAAATCACATATTCTACTTAAAGTAAAATAAACACTTGACAAAGCTGTTAATCATCCCTAGTGGAAAGGATTTACAGATTCAATATTAAGATGATGAGCTTCCCACTGGTCTTAAAAGCACTGTAGTCAAATGAATCCACTTTCCTCTGAAATCATTTAGATAAAAATTATATTCACATTGAAGAATATGAATGACTTGAATACTAAAATGTCACTTTAAAAATGCATTGTACCTTCTGTGGGCTCCTATTAGATTTCAGTTAATATTTGGTTAAGAAAGAAAGACGTCTAAAATCAAGCTGCTTTCTTGAGTGGAGTAATAACTAGCCTATATATTTTCTGTGCAAAAGAGAATGATACTAAGACTGACGACAGAGGCAAGTACATACATAGCTCAAATTCCCTTCATATTTATGCATGTGACTCAGCCATAAAAGAATACATAGTTTCATCTTTGGATTACTTCATAAAACCTCACTCTTACATTTTAGGATAAATTGAAATAATCTTTCACTGATAACATATTTGGAAATTTACCTGAAGTGATATTGTAGCTGGTAACTCTTATAAAAACAAAAAATGTTTAGAAGTTATCCATTCACAAAGAGATTATAGAATTTAGTGATTAAGGATGTGTGCAGTGCAGTATAAGTGCATTTGTTTCCTAGGAAACAAACTAGTACTGTGCCACTGAAGAAATTTGTAAGCATTAAAGTGTTCTGTAATCAGTCCCCAGGAGAACATATTAAATTTTTTGAAATAAATAAATATTTGATGTCCTAACCATTTTTAAATATACTTGTAGATGAGGCTTGCTGTCAAGGGGCCATGTTTTAGGGTGAGAAAAAATAATAGGATAGGTGATTCAAGAACATGCTTTCACATGGCTAATCCAGGTGGCAGGATTAATGCAGGTATCAGCCTGAAAGATTAAAGTTATTCAAAGCCATGCAGTGGGAATGACAACTACAATAAGGCAAAGGTAAACTAATTTTGGAATAAACACTCAGAGGCAGGGATGGAAGAATACCAATTTAAAACACATTTTCTTTAAATCAAGCGGGAGCAATCAAAGAAAAAAATTAACCTATTCTTCAGGAGGTGCTATTACAGGTGGCCAGACTAAATAAGGAGACATTTAAATGATGCTGCCTTCTAAGTAATTAAAGACAAAGCAGTTCCAAAATACTTTTGTATCCCAATCATGGTACCTGAAATCTTCACTACACAGAGATACCTATGAGAGGTCTTCTGGATCTTTAGAACTTTGATGAATGAGGCTAAAATGTCTTCATGGGGGGTTATGTTATAGTGGAACAGAGAAGATAGAAGATTTGGATCTAGCATCAGTGTTCTCATCTGTAAAATAGAGGTGGTGATATCTACCTCACAGCGTTGTTGAAGGATATGTTATTTTCAAATCCAATAGATGAGATAAAATAAAAGTCTTGTACATAATGATCACTCAATACATGGTAATAGCTTTTTTCTTTATCACCGAAAAAAGAGACAAACATTATTAGGAATTATTTATATTTAAGAAATTACTATGGTTGCCATCTTCATTTTGAAAGTGAGCTTTTGAAAAGATTAGATGGCAAATATAAACAAATGCATATATGGTATATAATATATCTGATAATTTTTCCTCTAAAGAAAAAGCAGGAAAAAGTAAGGGAGAGACAGAAGATTCCATTTTATATATGATGAACAGAGAAAGACATTAACTGCATAGAGTATTTAAGAAGAGACCTAAAAGAAGTGAAGAGGTAAACATTTCAATGACTGGCAGAAGAGTGCGGCAGGTAGAAAAAGCCACTGCAAAGCCATTGAAGGTTAAGCACGGCTGCCTGAGCAAGAAGGAAAAGGAACAATGCATGATCAAAAACAAAAGTGGCGATAAAACCAGAAGGAGACAAAGTTAGAGGTACTTAGAAGCTAGCAACTGTTATGGTTTTGAGTCCATAGTAAGGGCTTTTAATGATGTTTTATGTGTGATGAGAAGTTATTAGAATATTTTGTTCAGATATTAATATTAGCTGACTTGCCTTTGGTCCATGGGGTATAGAGTAGGTATGTTTCATTGGTGGAAGGAGTTGTAAAGCCAAGGGACAGATTTTACCACTCTCTACATACAGATGGGCAGAAAATGGAACAAGTGGCTGATATGAGAAGCTATATATCTTTTACTGCTTAAGGATACTGCGCGCCTCTGAGGATCAGACATTAAAAGGGAGTAGAAGAGTTTTTAAAGACCTCAATGTTACATTTGTGGACAACATATATATATATATATATGTATCTTCAGAACACAACCTCCAGATATGACAATAGCATTACCTATAAAGGTGGTTCTACATATCTATTTCACATAGAGTTTGAACCATTGCTGGAAATACCATTTGCCTTTTTCTCCAATAATCTTGTGTGGCCACAAACACTGGTAGTCACACATGCTCCTCATTAAAGAGAAAGAAATATTCAGAGGTCAACTTTTGTCGTTATCATCTCTGCAACATACAGATGGAGAACAGCATGATGTATGTGAGGAAACAAAATATTTAAAATTTGAAGCTAGAGCAAGAACTGGGGTTTGTTTTCATTTGGGAAATTGTGAGATATTTTGTTTTACAGTCTTGCCTTGTTGAGAAGGCCTCTCTGGCAAGAGAGAAAATTATTAAAATTGATCTAAGCAAATACTTTCCAGTGGCAAAATCCCATGAATATTCGGACACAAGTACTTGTTTATTTAATAAGCAAGATATAAAAATATATAATCACAGCTCAAAAGCAGACTGCATACATTAGAGAAACAAGTTGAGTATGATAGTATATGAAAAAGATATAAAAATAGATGGCAGATAAAAAAATACGTGTAGGTACATGAAAAATCAAATAAAATAGGTGGCCACTTCATCATGAAATGACATATAGATACCTACCTCAGGCAAATTAGAACTGTAAATATCATGAAGGAAAATATTAAATTATTTATGGAAACTCAAATGTAAATCCTGGTTATCTCATCTACATAAAATACCAGTGGTTTGCAGAGCATCTCTATTGGATATTTGGCTATCACTTTGGCATCATATCTTGTTTTTAATAGTCTGCTCCAGAGAGGACAAGGAATGGTACTAAGGCTGGTGGCATGTTAAGCGCTACCTGCTTTAGCAGAAATGCATGGTCAGGTTGAAGCAGCATCTGATGGTTCAGATCCTCTGGCCCCTGATCAGTAAGTTTCATCAAGTATATACATGAAGGCCAACACCTTACAGAATAAAGAAAGAAAAAAAAATTATAGTTGCAAATTGAAAGTAAAAGTCCCAGCAGATGTTAGAACTGCATAGTCTGAAATAGTAGCCACTAATCACAGATGACTGTACCATGCTCGACATGTGGCTGGTCTGAATCGAAATGTTTTGTTGTAAAATACACATTTCATATAGAAGATTGCATGCAAAAAAAAGAATGTGATGTAGCTCATTAATAATTTTATATTGATTACATGTGTAATGATAATATGAATACTTCTACTTCAGCAAAATATGATTTTAAAATTAAATTCAACTGTTTCTGCTGACTTTTTGAAAACAGCTACTAGAAATTTTAACATTGCATATACCTAGTACTTGTGGCTTTCATCATATTTCTGTTGGACAATGTTGTATTAGAACTTCATTGGTTTTGGCTGGGCACAATGGCTCATGCCTGTAATCCCAGGAATTTGGGAGGCCAAGGTGGGCAGGTCACTCGAAGTCAGAAGTTCAAGACCAACCTAGCCAACATGGTGAAACCCCATCTCTACCAAAAATACAAAATATTAGCCAGGCATGGTAGCCGGTGCCTGTAATATCAGCTGCTTGGGAAGCTAAGGCAGAAGAATCACTTGAACCTAGGGGGCAGAGGTTGTAGTGAGCTGAGATTGTGCCATTGCACTGCAGCCTGTTAGACAGAGTGAGACTCTGTCTCAAAAAAAAGAACTGAACTTTCATTGGGATGGAGCTTTAGTTTGGCTGATGGAGTATGCATTGAGACAAAAGAAAAGTGTGTTAGATATTATGAAATAACTATTGCTTTGGTGTCAAATCTGAGTCTAAGTGTATATAAGCTATATATAGACAGTTCTTCACTTACAATGGTTTAACAATTTTCTGACTTTACAATGGTGCAAAACAAGTAACATTCAGTAGAATTTGTACTTTGAATACTCATAAAACCTTCTGGTTTTCACTTTAAATAGTGTTCAAAAAATTAAGTGATTTAATTAATTATCTTACAATGCTATTATAAACTAGGCTTTTTGTTAGATGATTTTGCCTAATTGTAGGCTAAGGTAAGTGTTCTGAGAATGTGTAAGATAAGCTGAGCTATGATATTCTGTAGACTAGGTGTCCTAAATGCATTTTTGACTTATGATAGTTTTCAGCTTATGATGGCTTTATCAGGAAATAACTCTATCTTTAAGTTGAGGAGCAATTGTACTTTAATACTTATGTCATCCTGGATCTTTTATTTAATTTTTCTGATGTTCAGGGACTTTTAATCTGTGTATAAAAATAATAATATTGGAAGCTTAAGGTTATGAAAACGTACTTTGCAAAGTCCCTTGTTCATAATAAGGCAAATTTTTTTTTTTGTAGGACTAGAAAGGAAAAAACTGAACTCACCTCATCCTCCCTCTAATAGACAGTACTCTGTTGGCAGACATATCTGTTAGTTTCTCTTGGCTTCAGTTAATTAAGATGTAAAAAAGGATAATAACTTTATAATTGTTTTGAACATAGATGTCTTTACAAATTGATTTTCTGAGTTCTTTTTACTCCAAATGTTCAAATATTATTGTGTTTTAGATGACTCAAAATATTTAAACTATAAAAACATTTTCCCCAGAATCCTGGGGCTTTCCTCAGTATTTGAAATTTTAAAAATGTAAGTAAAATCTAGCAAAAATTATCTACTCAATAAGAATGATGTATATTTGACATCATTAAAATGGTGACTAGCATATTTCATCTTCAACCTTTTTTATTAAAATTAAATGATCTACTACTCTTTAATTTTAAAAGCTTTTGTAATACAACCAGTTTTCTCTGCATTGGAGAAAAATGTTGCATAATGTTGCCTTTCATGAATCCATAGACACATCTCTTTGAAAAGCTGTTTTTGTCCTTTTTAACAGTAAAGATTTTTTTAATCAATAAATACATTTAATACTTTCATAGCAACATTGGATCCAATTTGAAGAGCAAAGTTTGCCTGATGCCAAAGGAACTTACTTATCGGATGCTTGAGCTAGTAATTTAAAGGTTAATTCTGTCCTTTATTTTTTAATTATATAATAAATTGTTCTTTACAAAATATGTATATATTGTTCTCCCTTCTTTTCTTTGTAAAGCATTGTTACCTAAATATGGAGAGAAAGAAGTTTGGGCAGCTGACCTATGACCTATTTTATCCCCAATTATGGAGGTAAAGGAAAAGTTCACAGACAAAAAGAAAAAAAGGAAAAGTGACCTGGATCCTTGGACAAATAAACTAAGGGCATCTACTAGAAAAAAAAAAAAAAATCTTGCCTATTAAATGCTTTGAGCAGGATGTTCCTGGTTGCGGGTTGCTTATGACGAAAACAACAACAGTAACAGTCACCCTAAATATAAGTAATTATGGCTCCCTAAATGTCTTATAAGCTTTATAATATTAAGATATACAACAGAAATAAGATGAAGATATTTCACAGTGTAAACATTCCCTGCTGTGCAAGGTATCCAGCAACTGTTACAGAACATATGTGTGTGTATATATATATATATATATATATATGTGTGTGTGTGTGTGTGTGTGTGTGTGTGTGTGTGTGTGTTATTTGTACAAAGACCTCAGATATTAATCTGAGACAGTACATTCCAATGTAGATAGGAAGACCCTTTAATAGCCACACTGGTTGTTCCAGATCTCTCCTCATTTTGCTTGTGCTTCTATATTAATTGAATTTTTAAATTATTTTTTATAGAGATGAGGTCTTACAACATTGCCCAGGCTGGCCTTGAACTCTTGAGCTCAAGTGATCCTCCCACCTCTGCCTCCCAAAGTGCTAGGATTACAGGCATGAGACACCACACCTGGCCTATTAATTAAATTTTAAAATCATTAGTAACATTTTATACTGGCTAAGATTCAGGTAACATTGATTTAATAATCCCCTCCTTTGTTTAGCTCAGAATACATTATGAAGAAGCGCATACTTCCATTATGACTATTTTTAGTACATGAGCTAAAAAGATAAAAGTGAATCCTTCCTATAGACTAAATCAGATCATCATTGGATATTAATGATGCCTGATTTCTGTTTTTCTACCTATACAACCTGTAATTACTCCTCACTTTCTGTTTTCATCCAGTGTATGTGATATGTGGAAGCCCTTAGTATTGAAATACTAGAAAAGCAAATGAATGTAATCCAATAATTGTTCAGATTTTCAATGTAAAATAATTTGTAACTAGAATTTTAGATAATAGCAGTTTGGGGTATTGTGATGAAATAATCCACATCTAGGGAACAACCGGTATCGCTACTACTCTCTTTCGTTTCTGTAGACTGGTAAAGTAGTGAACTCTGTATTCTTAAAACAGCTCCCTGTTCTTAAATGGCTATGAGTGCACACTTGGAGTATATATACCTTTCCAGAGCATGTTATTAGATTTTATATAAAAATAAGATCTATAACTAATGTGTATATAGAGCTACACTGCTTGGATAATAAGCAAGATAATACTTAGGGTTAGTGGGGAAGGAGGAGAGGATAGGACTCATCAACATGAAATGACTAACACCTAAGAAGACTAGAGAGGCAATGAGCATAGTGGTTCTTTCTTTTTACCTTCTTTCCTTCATTCCTTCATAAATTAATAAATTGTAAAAACAGGCTTTGGAACCTATTAAATTATTATCACATTTATGGTTTACTTATCATGATCAAGCTCATTGCTATCAAATGTTTTGTTTAAATCTGTACAGACTTTGTATTTCTTATCAAATATATTTTGGATAACCATTAAATGTTCTCATGTTAATTTTTAAGAGCTTCACTTTGCTTACAAACATCAGATGCAGCTCCATCTCTGAATCTCATCTCTCCCACTCTGCTTTTTGTTACCCTTAACTTGAAATATTTTCTTCTATTCCTTTTCCAAATCCTGCGCTTTCTTCAATGCTTAACTCTTATGATGCTACCATGAAGTTTCCCCTGACCATTTAGCAAACATACATATTAATATTATATACATATATATAAATATGTACATACATACATAGTATACATATATGTATACACATACATACACACACAAAAGTCTTTATTGAAAATGACATCTCACAATCTGTTATGAGAACTCAATTTAGTTTGCTGTAAGACATGCAAAATTATAAACATTATGAGTACAGTATTATTACCATCTTTTGCATCTCTGTATTCCCAGTACCCCAAACAGTCCTAGAATATAAATTAGGCTTAATAAATATTGTTTATTTATTTAAAAATAAATAAGGGATGAAGGAGTAAAACTCATTAAAGAGAATATAGATATGATTCCTATATTCGCCTGTCTTATGTTTTACATTGGAGAAATGGTTGGTGGTGACATTTAACCCACATTGCTATAAAGGAATAGTGACTATTTTCAAATTCTTTTCTTATACTTACATTTTATTCTTTTGCTATTTAGAGATACCATGCTATGATGTCAGCTCTTTGCTTTGGAGCCTCTCCTTACTAGGCTTAGATTTTATTTTAGCAATTGCTTGAAATGTGCTTTATTACTGCCTTTCAGGAAAAGCTTTGCTTCCACTTAATATGACATTCAAATTGATCATGTAATGCTGTAAGTCTAATTTTTTTAGAATAAGAAATTATCTGCCACAGCATTTGTATTATCATCAGATCCAGAATTATTTTGCACCCTGAGAAAGAGCACACTTTAGAAACAAGAACCACTTTCTTCTTGTAGTGATCCTTGAATACAGGCCTTCCCTTAAACAGCACATGCCACTTCTGGTTCAAATCCATAAATTCTGGGTTCTGACCCAGTGCTGTTATATAAACCCACACACATGTGCCTGTCATGCCACACATTATATATAAACATACTATATCTTATATGAACATAGAAAGTACAGAAAAAGGGCTGATGAACTGGCTGATTTTAAATCTGAAAATGTAAATCTGGTTATATCACCCCCTTGCTTAAAAACTTTCATGACCTGCCCTCCCCTCACCCCAAAAGGAAAACTCATCACCATGCCCTCCAAGGCCCTACGTGGCCCCCTCCAGAGCCTATTTCTTGCTCACCTGTCCATGCTCAGCTCTTACCAGTGCCCCCACCCCTAACCCCTTGCTGAGCCTGCAACAGTCATATTGGGACTCTCTACACAGAACTTAGAAAATGCTTGGCAATTGCCACTTCAGTGTCTCAGCCTTCACATTTTTTATGTATCTGCCTGCAATTTCTCTTCGCAAGATTTTCTTTTTCTCTTCATTTCCACCAACCTTTGCTCTTTGAAGAGGTGTCTCTCTGCATCAATCTACATAGCATTTCTATGATTACTTCTAATGCTGTTTCGGCTTTCCTTACTTCATAGCATTCATGTCTGATATTATCTTTGTTTGCTTTTTCATTACCTGTATCCTTCCTTAAAATAGAAGTGCCATTCAGTTAGGCAACTTAACGATCATATCCAATTCGGCTCCAAGACTGAATCAGGTGATATTTATTCATTAATCATTAAACTACTGTTTCTCAGTGCTACATCTCACTTCTACATTCTGCTTTTCTGATCCCGGGAGCTAGCAAATCAGCTGTCTGCTTTGCTGGGTGGATATACAGTAAAAGCTGCCAACAGAGAGAGAATGAAAAGCCAAAGCTGGTGATTGCGCCTAACACTGAGGTGTGCTCCTGGTGATGCAGCAGCTTCTTCCCATAGCAGCAGCTGAGTCTGCAGATTTCCTTTTTCTTTTGGCATTTGCAGAATTAGCGTTACCACATCCCCTTAGAGACACCAGCAGCCACTAGGCAGTGAACCCTCCTGAGTTCTAGTTTCCAGGACCACAGGAACCATCTTCCTAGTCAGAGACTCAAATGCCAGGCAGCTAACCACTCCTCTCAGATGTCTGAAGCCAGTTCTAAGGAGTCCCTACTCCAATCTCCCAAGTTTTTAAAAAGTACATCCCTTTCCCTTATCCTTCATCCCTCCAGGCCTGCAGGTGGTAGCTCCTCCGGCGGTTGCCGACATCACACCTTCATGTTCTCTTTTTGGACTTTTCAATTATCAGGTTAGCAACCTTGGGACTAGTTAACAATTCTTTAAATACAAAATACTTTATTAAGCTAACGGATGAAATTTTTGTCTCACAACTGGACCCCGACTGATTTATATAGAAATATATGAAATTCTATGAATGTTTATACAAATTCCCTAGCTGGATTGTTGACTACTAGCTCTTCTCTAGAATATTTTCTTATTTTTAAAGCATCTTAAGCTTAGATTAGTTAATGGTGTTCTATTGTAAGTTAGGTTCCTTACAGGAGGGGAATAATGCTGTCTTTCAAATACTCGGTTGCCTTTAGAATTCCCAAGTGTTACTACCGACTTAAGATCTATAAAGAGCAATATTGACTTTTTATACAGTGTCTTGTCCTTCAAAAGTCACTATCACAGAGCAATAGGCTGAAAGTAGTTGTCTAGTTGACCTCACTGAGCAGGCTAATACACTTTTGACATTGAAAATATGACATTGGAGTATGTGATTCTGAGATTTTGAATTGTTCCCTTGTAATTGGGTTGTGTTAGTATCTGAATATTAAATTCCTGTCTTCAGAAGCATACCTAGACTCAGAAACACATGCTTCCAAGGAGAGAGCAAACAGGCTGCTGTAGTCTAAGGAGATTTTCCAGTAGCTCTATCTCAATTCCATTTTAATAGAAAACTCTCTAGATAAAAGACTACTAGTGAATTTCAAAATAAGGCAGGGGCTACCAGGCACAGTGGCTCACGCCTGTAATTCCAGCACTTTGGGAGGCCAAGATGGACAGATAACGAGGTCAGGAGTTCAAGACCAGCCTGGCTAATATAGTGAAACCTCGTCTCTACTAAAAATACAAATATTAGCTGGGTGTGGTGGCACACACCTGTAATCCAAGCTACTCAGGAGGCTGAGGCAGGAGATTCGCTGGAACCCAGGAGGCGGAGGTTGCAGTGAGCCAAGATCACACTATTACACTCCCAGCCTGGGTGACAGAATGAGACTCCATCTGAAAGAAAGAAAGAAAGAAAGAAAGAAAGAAAGAAAGAAAGAAAGAAAGAAAGAAAGAAAGAAAGAAAGAAAGAAAGAAAGAAAGGAAAGAAAGAAAGAAAGAGACAGAAACTATCTGGCAACAGAGGATGTGGAATAAAACCAGCATAGGGAAGTAATTGAAGTCAAAATAAAGACAAGCAAATGGTGCTAGAAAAGAAAGTATCATTTTGACCCCCCAAAAAATTTCAGAAGAAAAAGGAAAAAGAAAGGAAAAAAATGGTAAGAATAAACTTAGTTGTTTTTCAAATTTATTTACCAGAAAAATAAAAGGAGAGTTCTAGTGAAAGTGTGACTCGTATGCATACACTTTCATATTTTTTGGTTGTCCAGTTTGCTTTCTTTTGCTAAATGATATTAATTCTCTAAGTCTGCAAAGTACTTTCTTGTGCCTTTGGCTGTTTTCCTAATTCAGAGTTGTTATAAGTGAGTGTACTGAGGTTTTAGAACAGTTATTTAAGGTAAAAGTTCAACTCAACTTTCTCCCGGGAAAACATGCTAGATAGATCACTTGGTAATTCAGGAGGAAAAGATCCATTTTCTTGCTAATATTTTAGATTTGATTCCCTATAAGGGTTTTCATGGAAAAAAATTTATACCATTCCATGAACTTTTCAATACTGTTTTGTTTCTGACTATTGTACTTAAAAAAAAAAAAAAAAAAAAAAACAAAGAAAAATAAGTCAAATTCATTTTTCTTTTCAAAATAAAAAATTTGTAATAAAATAGAAATCCTCCTTGAATGCCCAGGGTATGGCTGGATATCAAATTAATCATTCTCATAAAAATTTAAAAATAACTTGTCAGCAATGGATATTTTATTTTTACATCTCTCATTTAGGATGCTAATTTGTGTTTTAAAATGTTCTTAATAATAACGTATTTAACTTTTCAGAGCTAAAATAAATACACCCTTTTTAAAAGATGAAAGAAACAAAATTTCTTCTAAGAAAGTCATCAGTGTTCAAATTCCAAAGTATAATGAATGTATCTGCCCCATAGTATAATTATTTCACCAGAGGATTTAAGCGAGCAATCAAAGTTGTATTGTACATGGAGAAGGAATAGCAATGTAACTATTGGGGGAAAAGTAGAAGTTGAGAAATTGCCCTCTGGGCAAAATGTAAGTGGGGAAACTGCATGATTTATTGCCATGTACGTGGTATTAGCATGTATGTGGGTATAACAAATTAAACTTATGTTTCTACTAATAAGTAAACCAGCAAATGACAGTATCCAGAGAACAAGTCTCTAAGAAAATGTACCTGATAGTTTGGTGGTTTCTAAATTAGTTTTTTAAATTTTAATGATGGTGTCATGGAAGGAGCATCATATTTCATAGCTTTGGAAACACAATGCAACTTTAGAAACACCATGAGCTTTCTAAGAAATCCTTTGCTCTCTGTAAATAAGTATTTCAAAAGGATTGTTACAAAAGCATTTTTGAGATTTCTACTTCTTGGCAGAGTATATATTGCAGTATTTCCCCAAAGCGGTCATCTACTCCAGCACACATTTAAATACAAACTATTGGATTGAAATTAAAATTTGTTTGATGTTTTTGTTGTGAAATACTCCCAATCTATTTTAAAGTTATTTTTCCTTTCAGTTTAAAATGTCACATCTTTGGAAAAAAATGTTTTCTACCTTTTAAATCAAAACCTTGGATTCCATTACAGGAAAAACAAATCTTGTAACAGAGGAAAAGTAAGGTTGAATAGCAAATAAATTAGATTCAGACTTGAGATAACAGAAATAGCTGTAATCAGAAGATATGTTTTATTATTACAGATGGAGATAATGGTGAGAAAAGTGTGGGAGAATGCCTAAGGCTTATTTTAAGACAAATGTAACAATATATTGCCTACATGGCTTATTTTCACATATGTGTTTTTAAAAAATGCCTTTCCTGCAAAGCAAATTTATTTCAATCTTTCATATGGAAGATTAAAACTGACAGGCATTTACTGAGTATTTTCAATATACAATAACTATGGGTCATGTTAATACAGTATAATTCCTGTCTTCTAGGAGCTTACCATCTCTTTTTTAAAAAATTATAAACTTGAGAAAAAATTGAGGCACATTTAGTATCAAATGTGCCAGATTTTTAAATTCAAGAAGGACAAATATCAAAAGAAACAATAAGCATATCTGCAAAGTAGCTTAGAGGAAAATAATAGCATTTTAATAGAAAATTGGTTGGGATTAGTTGTAGAATAAAGGAAAGAAAAAAGGTCATTGGAAATTTTTGATTCTGGGTCAGTGTGTTTAAATTTGAAAAAAAAAAGGTAGATCTGAAGTAATGGCTTAATTTGGAAAAAATTATTAGCTTTTATGGACTGCATTCTACTCATATATTAAATGAAAATTGGACAGTTGAATACATTTCCTAAGTCTAGAATTTCAATGTCCCAAAGTGGTATAGAAAAAACTATTGTAAGTAATCAAATTGGCAGCCATTATAAATATTTACTAATTATTGATAACCAAATATGATTGCTATAGTTCTTAGGAATTGGACATTCTAAAGAAGCATATAGCAACTGTATGGACTCTTCAAAATGTTATTACAAGATTTATAACAGAATGATAGAATACAGACAAAAAGTGAATACAAATATATTCATTAGACTTTAAATTACCATATAATATGCAAGATTCTTACTAGCTAAATCTGACAACAATAACAGAACTAGACTTTTCTTCATTGATTTCACTGAACTCCGTGAAGGGACTGTGTTTGAAATCTTACCAGGGCTTATGAAATTATGTTCATAACTCTTATTTTTACCTTTAAAAAAAGTTCCTAAAGTGAGAAAGGATTTAGATGAAGTCACTGACAGCAAGATCATAGCAAAGAATTTCTGCTGAAAAGTGTGTAGAGGAGATGGTAGGGACCATGTATCTATCATAATGATATTGGTTGCATGCTTTTTCAGTTAGTACTGAAGAAAAAGCCAACCTCCAGAACGATAGGATTTATTTTATTATTTTATTTATTTATTATTTATTTTTTGAGAGGGAGTCTTGCTCTGTTGCCTGCACTGGAGTGCAGTGTCGCCATCTCTGCTCACTGCAAACTCTGTTTCCTGTGTTCAAGCGATTCTTGTGCCTCAGCCTCCCAAGTAGCTAAAACTGCAGGCGTGCCAGTGTGCCTGGCTAATTTTTTGTATTTTGAGTAGAGACAGGGTTTCACCATGTTGACCAATCTGTCTCAAGCTCCTGACCTCAAGCAATCCAACTGCCTCAGCTTCCCAAAGTGCTGGAATTACAGACGTGAGCCACTGCACACAGCCAGAACCATAGGATTTTAAATGATTGACCCTGTGCGCTTATTTATGTGTGTTGGTCTCCATTTAATCGTGGAGTTCTCAATGCTATGACTACAAAATGTGTTTGTGACTTAACATCTATTTATCACCTGGACCTGAAAATCATGCTGCAATCTGCATGGACCACTTTTTTTTGGGGGGGCGGACAGGGGGTAGTGTTACTCTGTCGCCAGGCTGGAGTGCAGTGGCATGATCTCTGCTCACTGCAACCTCCACCTCCGGGGTTCAAGAGATTCTCCTGCCTCAGCCTTCCAAGTAGCTGGGATTACGGGCACCTGCCACCACACCCAGCTAATTTTTGTATCTCTAGTAGAGACAAAGATTTACCATATTGTCCAGGCTAATCTCCAGCCTCTGACCTCAGGTGATCTGCTCACCTCGGCCTCCCAAAGTGCAGGGATTACAGGCATGAGCCACAACATTAGACCATTTTTTATTTTGTTCTGATTTTTTAAAAAATAGTGTCACATTTTGGTGTCAAAGCCTTCACTTTCCTTTGGGACTAGATCATAACATCCTTAATTATTTAAAATATCTGTGAATATCATACATAAAAATGGAATTTTGTTGCATAGTTCTATGAATTTTAATAGACAGATAGATTTATGTAACTACTAAATACAATCACAATCAGGAGACAGAGCAGTTTATCAGCCCCTCAAACTCCGCCATTCTTGCTTATATCATCCCATTCTAACCCCACCCCTTTACACTGGTAACCACTTATTTTTTCTCGCTCTTTCACTATGGTTTTGTCTGTTCATGAATAGAATCGTATGTAACTATTTATGTAACCTTTTGAGGCTAGCTTTTCTCACTCAACATACTGTCCTTCACAGTCATCCCAGATTTATAGGTATCAGCAGTATGTCCCATTACGACAGAACTATAGATTGTTTATCCATTCACTAATTGAAGAACATTTTTTTTTCTTTACCAGGTTTTGATCATTATGACTCATAATTTTGAGCATCTTTTCGTGTGTTTGTCATTCACTTATTATAGGACCCACCAATTCTACTCCTGGGTACCTACCAAGAAATAAAAAGGTAGATTTCCCACAAAACCTGTTTATAAATATATACAGCAAATATATATGAATAAACTATTCATAACGACCAAAATCTGTCCTCTTTGCTAAAATGCCTGTTCAACTAGATTTCCCAGTTTTTAACTGAGCTGTTTCCTTTCCTATTGTTGAGTTTTAATATTGTGGATAAAAGTCCTTTGGAGGATATCTGACTTGTAAATATTTTCTTCTAGTTTGTTGATCATCTTTTCATTCAGTTAACAATATCTTTCACAGTGCAAAAGTTTTCATTTTGATGGAGCTATTTATCAGTATCTTCTTTAGTGTATTATGTTTTTGAAGTTATGTCTAGGAACTTGGAGAGAGGAGTTGCTATGCGTTTGATTGTGTTCCACCAAAATTCTGTGTTGAAGTCCCAAGTCTCAATACCACAGAATGTGACATTACTTGGAAATGGGGTCATTGCATATGTAATTAGTCAGGCTGAAGTCATAGCGGAGTAGGGTAGGCCCCTAATCCAATATGACTAGTGTCCTTATAAGGAGAGTAAATCTGGATACAGACATGCTCACAGGGAGAACGCCTTATGAAGATGAGGGCAGAAACTGGGGAGATACAGCTGAAGCCAAGGAATGACAAATATTTTCATCAAGACCCCAGAAACTAAGAAAGCATGATGGAAGAGTATCCTTCACAACCAAGAGAAGGAAGCAACCCTGGCAACACCTTGCTCTCAGATTTCTAGGCCACTAGAACTGTGACATAATACATTCCTGTTGTTTATACAACTCAGTTTGTTGTACTTTATTATGGCAATCCTAGGAAACTAATACAGAAATGCTGATGCCCCAACTATAATTGTAAACATTTTTCCAGTTCTAAAAGTTGTTTAATGTGTTTTTAAAGTCTGTTGTTACATATGTACTTAGAGTAGTTATTTCTTAGTGAATTAATCTTTGTTTCATTATACAATGTCCTTTTTTATTCCTGTAAATTTACTTTGAAGTCTACTTTTTCAGATATTAATATAACAAATCCTACTTCCACCTGCCCTACCTTCCTCCCTCTTTCTCTCCCTCCCTCCCTTCTTTCCTTCCTTCTCAGTGAATTAACATTTCTGGCAGTAAAATTAACATACCATATGAATCACCTTGTTAAGATGTATTTTTTAAAACTATATTTGCAAAGTTTTGCAAGCATCATCTTTATGTTGTTCTAGATGTCACCACTGCAGAAATAATGCCCCCCAACTACCAGCTTTTGACATGCTCTAATCTTCCTGTTTCTGGATATTTGCCTATTTTGAGAATTTCATATAAATTATATCATAGAATATGCAGTCTTTTGTTTCTGGCTTCTTTCACTTAGCATAATGTTTTGAATATTCATTCATGTTATAGCATGAATCAGTATTTCAATCACATAATCAATATTTTACTATAGTTATTTCATATTTATTCTAATTTCTCCTACATTTTTAAAGTATAGTTTTGCTAAATAAAGAATTCTTTGTTGATAACCTTTTTCCTTTCAGCCATTTGAATATGTTATCCCACTGCCTCTGACATTCACAATCTGATAAAAAATCAGTCAATAACCTTACTGATGATCACTCGTAAGTGTTGACTCAGTTCTGTCTTGTTGCTTTAAAAATTCTGTTTTTGTCTTCAAACAATCATTTCCTGCTTGTGCAGAGCTTCAAAATTAGCCCCAGTTGAAGGTTTAGGACATTTTCAGGTTTTTATTGTCTATGCATATAGTCTTGGTCATATTCTCCTGTCTTCACATATGATCTTCTAGATTCCCAAGAACATAACGGAGCTTCAAAACCTCTCTCGTCATCTCATTCTCCAGTTTTTCTTTTAAAACTTGTTTGGTTAGCCTATTGTTCACCCCAATGATTAACCACTTTTTCAGGGAGCCATATATTTCATGAATTGTATCTAATTGCTTTCAGTAAATGCCCTTGGAGACAAGACTGCTCATAGTGGGAGATTCCCAGTTCAGTTCTAATAAAAACAGCATTGCAAGTAGGGATTTCCAGAGTACCACTAGCAACATCAAATAATAACATTCTTTGGGAATGGAAGTGCTCTAGTTCTATTCTGCTTTCCTTGGTAGTTGCCAGACTGTTGGTTTTCACTATGATTGCCGTTACTGGTTTTCAAGACCTCTGTCCAAGCTGGACAGAGGTGGGAATAGGGTAAATTAAAAATATCACCAAGCTTGCTGTTCATACAGAGTTTTAGCATGTTTTTCCTTGGGAAAAAATCCCCTGGATTGCTGTGAGTTTTTGGTTAATTCCCAGTGTTCTGAAAAGTTAAATATTATAATCTGCAACTTTTCTCATTGATTTTGTAGAGAAAAAAATTTAGAAGTCTTTATTTTCCTGTTTTCACAGATATCACCTCCAGCTTTTTTCTGATTAGTGTTTGTATGATATAAATTTATTCCTTCTTTTGTGTTTTCCCTACCTATATAATTATATTTTAATAAAATTTAATGTAGATCGCATGCAATTAACCCATGTATTTTAATTCATTTTTACAATCCACGTCTTTTTGTTGGTTTGCTTAGAACATTTACACTGATTATTTTTAATATGTTTACAATTAGGTCTTTCATTTTACTATTTGTTTTCTATATATTTCTATATATTGACTACTTTCAATTTTTTTTACTTTTGTTTTTAACAGATTTATTTTGATGTTTCCATGCATGTATTTACTTGACTTTGTCCTGGTCACGGTTTGATCAGCTTCTAATATCTCTAGGTTTAGATCTTTCACCAAATTTTAGACTATTTAGCTATTATTTATTTCAATTTTTTATCTTGGCATCTTGTTTTCCTCTCCTATACTCTGATGATGCCAATATTAGGGATTTTGAGGCTTTGTTTAATGATTTTCCAAAGATTTTTGTCAATTGTTTCCACTAGATACTTTTTATTTATCTATCACCAAGTTAACTAACTTTCATTTGTAATCCATCTAATATTTATACCTTCTATTTATGCCTGTGTTTATTTATTGCTGAGTTTTTGTATTTTTCCATTGACTTCAAAATATTTACAATTATTTGTTAAAGTATTTTTATAGGAGTTTCATTAAAACTTTTGTTGGATAACTCTGCCATTTGTTTTATCTCAGAATTAGAATTCGTTGAGTGTCTTTTTTCACATGAATTGAGATTGTCCTGGTTCTCAACATGCTAAGTGATTTTGGCTGTACCCTGATACTTAAATATTATGTTTCAAGTCTATGAGCCTTACTTAAATCCTGAGGAGATTATTGATTATTTTTAAAGGAAATTGACAGAGTTAGTTTAAGGCTACAAGCTCCAATCTGCCTTCTGTGGGCAATGAGTCCAATGTCAATATAGCTTTCAAATCTTTTCAAATCTGTTTGGATCTGTCCCAAGTATCAGTCATCTATTGGTCAGTCTGGAACCTGGGCTCTGGGTAATTGTTGACTTCTCACACATTTTGTTATGCTCACTGGAATAAAACTATTTGTGCACAGCTTGGAGCTCATCCCCAGAACTTATAAACAGCTTTGTAGGGTTGCTTTTCTTTCATCATGGTCTTTCTGATACTATGTCTCAGATTCCTCTTTCGTCCTCTGACCTGTAATCTGGGGACCTGATGGCCTGCTGTGCTCTTTTGTAGCTATGCCCACATCTGAGTGCCACAGGCAGAAGAACAGAGAGATAGAAAGATTGAAAGCAACAGAGGCTTACACCACCTTTCTGGGATCGCAGCTTCCTTGATAAGAGAGAAAGATTTCCCTCCTTTTGAGCTGTGGCCCTACTGGGCCCCCATTGCTATTAACATTGCTTTCATTACTGGATTGCTTGCGTGGCTGCACACAATAGAATGATGAATTTAAAAAAAAAAAAAAAAGGAAGAAAGAAAACAAAAAGCAAAACAAAAATGGGGATATCATTACTGCTCTGAGTGTTAGGACTTCCCTCTCCTACTCCTTAAGCCAGAACTAGAATCCTTCTCCTAAATGTCCAAGGTGTCCGCAGTCTTATGTCCATTCTGACTTTTGGGTGATGTTGAGTTCAAATTGGAGGATACCAGAGGAAAAATAAAATTGTAAACTCACTGCCCTCTTATTGATATTTCATGGCCCCCTCTTCTACCTGGTACTATTTACTTTATAGTCATTGAAGAGCCATCTCATGGATGCTGTATATATTTTATGGATACATTTCATCATTTCATATGACATACCACATGACATGTGCTTACACCATCTCACCTAAAACAAGAACTACAATAGATTCCTTTTAAATGCAATTGTATCCCTATATAATTCTTATTTACTGAAAGATAGCAGATTAGTTTTTTTGTGTAGATTAGCTTCTGAGCCAGACTGCCACATTTTTTTTTTTTTTTTTTT
>NW_016107342.1:9644579-9688093 GCF_001604975.1 Cebus imitator | reverse complement strand
TTTGTATTTTTGGTACATACAGGGTTTCACCATGTTGGCCAGGATGGTCTCGATTTCTTGACCTTGTGACCTGCCCTCCTCAGCCTCCCAAAGTGCTGAGATTACAGGCGTGAGCCACTGTGCCCGGCCGACTGCCTCAGTTTTAATGCTAGCCCTGCTACTTTGCCGATGTAGGGTATGTACAGGTTGTTTGAACACCTTCTGCCTGTCTTCTCATATTTTAAAGGGAACAGCAATAATGCTATTATCTTACTTTCAGGAAGTTACTTGGTTAATGTGTAAGTGCTTCTCTTAGTAGTTGACACTCAGGAAATCCATATAAACTTTGTTGTTCTTATAGTTTTAAATAATAAGTATAGTTTTTTTTTACCATCTTGATTGTATGATCTGAAAAATATCCACTAAAGTAGAAACAGAATATATCTGAAATCACTTTGTTCATTAAAACTTTGTAAAAATGCAGATGATCTCTTTCTAGTTTAGGTTGCCACTTTCCATTTTATCCTCACTACTTCCTTCAGCCATTACATAAGATAGTCCTGTGAAGATCCAGTGTGAATGACCTGGTCTCACCGCTGCAGCAATTAAATCACATAATCAGAAAGCTAATTTCATAGGCTTTGAGAAGGTTATTAATCGTTGATGTACATATTTCAGAGAAAGTCAAACATTGGACAGAGGGCAGATGCTGATAGTCATGCATCAGCCAGGATTCAAAGGAAACTTAAAACCAAGCATCCTCAGGATGAAGATAACAATCAGAAGACTGATCCTAGAATGTGGAAAAAAGAGCAGACCATCTCTCACTCTTCCTTGTCCACTGAGGGTAGGTCACAAAGAGTACACTTTGGAGGTTGCAGAGAATTATTAACCATAATTTTTTCCCAGTAATATCCCCAAAATTTAAGCAGAAAATCAAATGGAATATACTTTTATACTTGCTGCCTGGACAAAACAAGAACATAGCATAATTCTGTCTGAAGGACATTCTTAATGATATCTAGCCTAGAGAAAGAAATATAGTGGTTTGAGAAGAGCTTATGAACTCTGATAAAAAGTTATGACCATGTAGGGGTGTGTGTGTGTGTGTGTGTGTATCTACATATACTCATAAATATATGTATGAATGTTTGTAGATATACACATATATACATATGTGTATACATATATATGAACAATATTATTAATTTAGTGTATCCTCTTGGATTTGAGCACTTTGTTATCTTAAGCTTAAATAAATTTCAGCATACAAAATCATTAATGTACCAGGCAGTAGCTGAGTGAGACATTTCCAATGAAAAGCATCATCATGTGTTCTATACCAAAGCCATGTTTCCTGTAACTGCTATGTATAAACAGCCTATAACGGGATTATGAGCAGTTGACAATTATTAAAATGCATAATGTATTGATAAGTTTGACACTCTAACAGTTTGATTCCAAATTAAAAAAAAAACACTTTTAATTAAAATGTTAGAAAACTGGAGCTAAACTGGCTTAAGCACAGACAATTTGGGGTTTTATGCAACAGAATGTTGAGAGTCAGGGCTTGATTTTGGCATGGCCAGACTCAGAGCTCTATGGTATCATCAAGACAAGATTTATTGTATTTGTTGCCTTTGTCTGGAAGTTTCAGCCTCTATGTGGAAGCAGTGGGTACTAAGGAATTTATTTGGGGAATAGCGAGAGCACCATGGGGCAGTCTACTCTCAATAGGAAAACTATTTCACCATTGTATTCTTTATAATTGCCAATGAATAGTGATAATACAAGGCACTCTTTTAGAAGTTTTTAGTACTGTGTGTACAATGCATACACTACTGCTTGGACCTAGAGTGTACAACCACTCTTTCCATTCTCATATTGTGTGGAAGGAGCATGATGACAGCAATTCCACCCTCTATATTCTTTCAGAAAGAAAGATACCTGTTTTCTCTCAGACATCTCAATAAAACTCTTATTGTGTCTTGATCTCTTTAACATGGGCCCCATGTGTTTCTGAACCCATGCTTTGGCCTAGAAGATTGCTCTCTATTGAGTGGCTTAAGCCAAGCAGGGCCTATGCTAACTCTACTCATGCCATAGAAGACAGGAGAAGGAAAGAGGTGGCTTCCCTCCCAAAATTTTTTCTTTTTCTGTCTCCCTCTTTTTTTTTTTTTTTTTTTAACTAAAAGAAGGATGGAGGCGAATGGATGCTGCACAATTTAGTCAATTTATCTTAAAATTATTTATGTATTTCGTCTAAAGGATGTAGTATAAGGATGAAAGTGTTGATTATTACATGCAACCTGTAGGTAAGAAGTATATAGAGTTAGCATTCCAGGCCCAGAGAGTTGCAAGGGTAGAATTGCTAATTTCTTAGTCTTTAACTTTGTTACCACAATGTGGATTAGAGGGCTACATGTTTGATTCATTCCTCTTTCAACAGAAACAGACAAAACAACACAGTACTCACAGAACATGTGCCACTTAATTACATCTATCTATTCTAACTCTGTGACCAACAACATGCATGGAATTTTCAGTGGGGTCCATGGTTTCATGTGTATATGGTTAAACATATGAACTTCTGTTTATTGTTTATTCTTCTTGACAGGTTGAATCACAACCATAAAATGCAGTTAAATGCATCTTCGAGTAGTAATGGCACTACTGATTTCAACTGTGTAATATACATCCTATCAAGGTATATTTTTCCACATAAGTGTGGACTCTAGAAAAAAGCATGGGAATTGTATGGTATTGTACAACTTTACCACTTGGTTAATTATAGCAAACCTGACTTGACAGTTATGTACTATATCAGAAACTGACAATTGGTCCATGGGTTAAATCCAGCCCACTTCTTGTTTTTGTAAATGAGGCTTTGTTGAAACACAGCCATACCCATTCACTTATATATTTTCTGTTGCTGTGTTTGGCCTTCAATAGCTCAAAAATTTTAATAACTGCAATCTTTCCTTCTATGAGAAAGGTTTTTCAATACCTGGGCTGTATGATTGGCTGACATTTATGAAGCACTTGCCATTTGCCAGGCACTGAGGTAAATGCACTAAATGCATGATATAATTTTATTCTTGCAACAAACTTACAATGCATTATTATAATTTTTCTAGAAATGAAAAAAAAAACAGAAATCAAGAGATAAAATAAGTAGCCTAATGTCACATAATCAGCATGCATAGAGATCCAAATGAAAAGTAGATTTATTTTTGAAATTTAAAAACAATTCACTTAACCGCTACTTCCTCACATTCTGGAAGTTTTCTAATTTCTACTAGGTGAAAAAATAAGACATTTAAATTAAGCAATATGGAGTAATGTAAAGAGCTTTTGAATTGGGAAACAGAAATCACGGCTCTAGACCTGATTTTATCATTAGTTAGATATAAGAATAAAGAAATCACTTTAAATTTCCTGACATCAACTTCTCTATAAAATTTGGCATTACTCTGGGATTAACACTGATGCTTCTTTCAATTCTAAATATCTAAGATGCTCAACTACCTAAAAAAAGAAAAAAAATCCCTTTTCTAAACAATAAACTTAATATAATCTTAATAAACTTTCTTTTAACTAATCTATATGAGATTAGTTTCATGACAAGAAGAAATATATTAACAAAAATTGAACTGGTTCTGATTTGTGTGTTGATTATTTGGTAACTTAACATTATAAACACTAGTCCAAATAATTAATTTGGGGGCAACTCTAGGGACAATATTAAGCTATATGGGGAAAATTGTTTAATAAAAATAATTTGTTCTCCCCACACATACTCCTCTGCCCTCACTAGATTTGATATGTTATCATAGATGTTGGTTTACATTTTAAATAATATAACATGAAGGCTGGGCACAGTGACTCATGCCTGTAATTCCAGCACTTTGGGAGGCTGAGGCAGGAGGATCACGAGGTCAGGAGTTCAAGACTGGCCTGGCCAACATTGTGAAACCCCAGCTCTACAAAAAATACAAAAATTAGCCAGGTGTGGTGGCACACACCTGTAGTCCTGGGTACTCGGGAGGCTGTGACAAGAGAACATGTTGAACCTAGGAGGTGGAGGTTGCAGTAAGCCAAGATAGCACCCTTGCACTCCAGGCTGGGTGACATAGTGAGACTGTGTCTCATAATAACAATAATAATAAACATTTGACCCAGCAATCCCATTACTAGGGATATATCCAAAGGATTATAAATCGTTCTACTATAAGGACACATGCACACGAATGTTTATTGCAGCACAGTTTACAGTAACAGAGACCTGGAACCAACCCAAATGTCCATCGATGATAGACTGGACAGGGAAAATGTGTCACATATACACCATGGAATACTATGCAGCCAACAAAAATGATGAGTTTGTGTCCTTTGTAGGTACATGGATGAACCTAGAAACCATCTTTCTCAGCAAACTGACACAAGAAAAGAAAATCAAACACCGCATGTTCTCACTCATAGGCGGGTGTTGAACAATGAGAACACATGGACACAGGGAGGGAAGCATCCCACACTGGGGTCTGTTGGGGGGAAATAGGGGAGGGACAGCGGCTGGTGGGCAGTTTGGGAGAGATAGCATGGGGAGAAATGCCAGATATAGGTGAAGGGGAGGAAGGCAGCAAATCACACTGCCATGTGTGTACCTATGCAACAATCTTGCATGTTCTTCACATGTACCCCCAAACCTAAAATGCAATAATAATAATAATAATAAATATAATATAAAAATGCAGTTATTTGTTCACAGGGTGAAATTATAGGGCTATGCTCCCTCTTAATGGCATGTGATTCCTGTGGATATCATTCAGAACAGAAGACTCTGCTAACCCCCTAACTGTGAAAGAATTCTGTGCAACTGCTGAGGGCACACTTCATAGTATCTCATCTGGTCTATTGGGATCAAGAAGTTTGTTCTCACAACATTCAAATTTCCTCTCAGTACTTCTCATACACTATAGCAGCTAATTTCAATGAATGTTAACTAGAATCCTCTTCTTAGCGAGCAACGAGCTAATGCTTAGGGACACAGACAACTTGGAACAGTTTGACATATGTATTTGTCCTGATTTGTCAAAGACTGTACACAGCTGAGAGAAACAACAGAGATATAGAGAGATGAGTCTCTCTGTGTCATAAAGAAATCTATCAGCTAATCAGACTGGAAAAACTATTCCTGTGTCCACCACGTAATGCAGAGATATAACATGTCAGCTTTAAAGACAGTGACAAAGTTAGATTAGGGAACCAGTCCTCCTGCTGCTTCCATGCAGAATGAGCACTCTGCAAAACCACACAGAGTTTCTTCGGTGGAATTTTGTTGAAGGTACATATGTGCAAGGAAGTAACACATGGTTTGTAAGACATCCACCTGTGTGGATGTGCGTGTGCAGGTGTATGCGCCATCCATTTTCCTAAAACATAAGAATCAAGAGATGCAAGTTTTATAAATCTAGAAAGGTAAAGCTAAAAAACGTTTACACAACTTAGCTCTTCTGCTGAACTGGGCTTAACTTTACCATACACATAAAACATCCTGGAAACTCTGAGTGAGAAAATACCCTCAGGCCTTATTCTTTGGCAAAAGGTGGCTCCTAATGTCTAATCGGCCTGTATAATCATACAGCTGACATTTAATGTATTCAAATGCTAACCTTGCTGTCACTATGGCAGTGGTGGTGTGCTTAGTAAGCCTGCGAATGTGTGTGTATTTCCAAGGCTTATTTGGAACCATAGCACAATGGCTGAGGTCAGATCACCCTGCTCAGTACAGTCCTAACAACGTGACTAAAAATAAGTGAAAATATCCAAAATAATTCATTTGTTATTCTCAGAGTCAATGTGCGCCTGTGTCCACTTTCTTAGTTTATATTACCTTATCAATATACTATTAATTCAACTTTAATAATAATACTATCTCTGAGTACCATTTTTCAAAAGAAGTATTTCTTCCTGGGACTTTAAATGAACATTCATTCTTAGAAAGGATTTTATTTCAAACTTAAGAAACATTTATACAATAAATCATCTGTTAGATGTAAAATTACATCACCTGGTTATATTTATGTTCATAACTATAATGTGACTTTTTCACTTCACGTAGGTCTGTGCCACTATCAACCTCAACCTTTCCAAGTGACATTTTCATTTAGAATCTTTTTATAATCATTACTTTTCAGAACTCCCAGGGAGTGAACAAAAGCTTCCTTTTTGTATTTCCATTGTTATGTATCTTTGAAGAACAAATTAAATTTCAATCCCAGGCAAAACAAACTTTTAAATAGCAAAATAAATCCAGAATTATGTGAAAAAAAAAAAAATCTAGGGAAAGCTTGACTCTGGGTATCACAAGTTCAGGTGTATTTAAGATAATTTACTACCGTGTTTTCTTTTCTTTGTGTGAGGCTGTGGCACCACATGCTCCCTTTGTAGTAGAAAAGGGAGGAAAGAACTAAGGTCTGAAAAACATCACTACAAAATGAACTGAGGAAACTAGTTAGTATATCATTCTATCCTGTCCCGAAAAAAAAGACATAAAGCTGACTTTTCTTTCCCAGCTTACCTTCCCATCTCTATCTCTTACATTTACTCCTTTTCTATTAGTGTTAATAATCTGATGGTATGTAGAAGTCTATAGTCTGAATCTATACGGTGCACTTCACTGGATCATCATACTGTAAAAAAGTAACAATCCCCTTGGTGTATGGGGCTATTTACCTAATCTTCTCTGGATGCTATTTACCTAATCTCTTCCTAAGTATCTTGAGACTATGGAAGCAAAACAGACAATTTCATTCGCTATACATAACTGATATGTCAAATGGGCTTCCGTGCTCTACATTTATTAAAGTTATTATTTGACTTTCACATAAAATGACTTAATAAGCCCACTTAAATCGGTCCCTGCAAGTTGCCATATTATAGAACCTTTTTCCCCACTCAGTTCATCACACTGCTAAAATAAACTGCCTTCTCTTCTCTTTGTTTTGGCTTCCCCTGTGTTTTCCTTTGATTTTCCTGTTCATTTCATCTACTCTTGTGCTTGCTTCTGAATTCTTACCTTTCCTCCTGCTGAGTGTAAACACACCTTCAGGCTGTACTGCTGGTCAATTAAAGAGAGAAATAAAAGCCAAGCTATTTAAGTAAAGAAGCTATTGCATCTTGACTCTAAGAATAATGGAAATGCAATATCATGAACATATGCATTCAGAGGAGCGCAAAATATTCTAAATGAAGTCAGTAAGTGCATTGTGAAGGATGTCTGAAACAACATTTGGCAAATTCTTCTCTAAAGGGGACTGTGTGTTCCCTAATTTGGTAAAATTTCTCTTACCCCAGGCCTACCACAGTGTTTACATAGTATTGTTTTTGTTTTTAAATTGGCTCCTTGTTTTACTCAACATTTTATTGGTTTTATAATATTTATTGTTTTTTTAAGTTTCTTTTTTTCTTCTGCTTTTGTTTTTACTTTGTTTTGAGCTGTAATTACTTTACACATTTGGTCCTATTCTTCCATTCCCTAGTTCCCTTTGATAACTTCTTAAGTCCTCAATTTTAACTTATTACATAAATATAATTATACACATACAAACTAAGCTAATGAGTTAAAAAAACAAAAAAAAGTGTTGGTACTATCCCAGAAATGCTATGCTGATAAAATGTTCTGAGGATCCTTGTGTCAATATTAGCAAATGTAGAGGGATTATATTGATGCTGGGTACTAGAACTAAGGTCTCCTGATGCAAGAGTTATTTTAATATTCAATATCCCAGGACATTTTGTGGTCAGTGGGAGAAACAGCCCAGGATATGAATTCTTATCTCGGAAATAAGAAAATAAAATGACGCTTTATTTTTTACATGTTGACATATTTTTATCTCTCTATCAAGATTTTTGGCAGCTTTTTTTTCCTTCTATTTATAAATAGAGAATCTGGAGCTAAAAGAGGGAAGTGAGTTTAAAAGACATGTGGTTGGTAGATTTTTAAACTTTGCTTAAACTTTGGAGTCTTGACATCAAGTCCCTATCTACTTTACTGTCTTTCAGGCTTGCACGGCACTGAATTTCAAAATAGTTTAGTGATCAAGCACCTACTCTCTGAGATCAGGTAGATTTGGGTTAATATTCGATTTCTCCCATTTTGTAGTTGTGTAGTATGAATTAGGTAATTTATCCAATACTCTAATATCTCAGATTTTTTTTTATCTGTAAAGTTGGAAAATAATAGCATATTCCTCAATAAATTTTTGTTTTGAAGTGAAATAACAGAGATATACCTGACGTATAGTAAGAGCTCATTAAATGTTAGTTATAATTATCAACATTATTATTGATGATGATATTAAGAGGCAGAACCACTAAGTCAATTACTTTTGGGGTTAATTATGTCATTCCACAGGTTCTCTTTTTTTATTGTTATATACATGGGTAGCATAAAACTGGTTATAATGACAATATTTCAATTTGTGGGGCTAATATAAATGTTATATAAAGAACAATGCTTGACATTCCACTAAGGCTAGCAGAATTCACCTTGCAGAATTTACCTAGATCATGGGTACCAGTCAGGGTTCTTCAAGTAAAGAAACTAATTATATATTATATTATATATTATGTATATATCTTATATCGCATACAGTTGATCCTTGGGACAAAATGGGTTTGAATTGCACAGGTCTACTTATCTGTGGATTTTCTTCCACCTCTGCCACCTCTGAGACAGCAGGAACACCACCTCCTCCTCCTCAGCCTGCTCAATATGAAGACAATGAGGATGAAGATCTTTATGATGGTCCACTTCCACTTAATGAAGAGTAAATATATTTTATCTTTCTTATGATTTTCCCAATGACATTTTCTTTTCTCTAGCATCTTTTGCCTTAAGAAAACAGCATATAATAACATGTAACATATAAAATATGTGTTAATCAACTGTTTATGTTACTAGTAAGGCTTTTGGTCAACAGAGGGCTATTAGTGGTTGCTTAGGAAGTCAAAAGTTGTACACAAATTTTCTACTGCGCCAGAAGTAGGTGACCTAACCCCTGCATTGTTCAAGGGTCAAATGTATATATAAAACCTGTTGAAGTTTTATCTCTGTATGTAATAAAATTAATTTTTTATTCATTTTAGAAAAGATTTATTTTAAGAAATTCGCTTACATGACTGTGGGACTGACAAGTTTAAAATCCATAGGGTAGGATGTCTATGTTACATTCCTGAGTCAGAATTTCTTCTTATTTTGGAAACCACAGGTTTTGTCCTTAAGACCTTCAGCTGATTAGATAAGGCCCACCCGAGCTAAAAGGATTAATCTCCTCTTCTTTACTTATACTCAATTGATTGTAAAAGTTAATCACATCTACAGTGATATCTTGATAGATATTTAACCAAAAACTGGACTCTGTAGCCTAGCAAAGCCATAAAATTCATTATCAAATGTTTTAGTGTAGACAACTAGTAAAGGTATTGGTGGTAGAAACTGATGACAATTTTGTTGCTGTTGTTATTATATTTGAGCAAAATAAAATTTAATTTTAGTTCATTTGCACACTATGGGTTAATTTCAAAATAATCTTTCAGAAAAGGGTTAATAATTTGTTCATGAAAGACAAAGTAAAAATTATTTGAATATTCTGAATCTAAAGGGAATCAATTTTCAGATATAAAATCTTATACAATCAAGTAATAAAATATGTTGATTTACTTTGGGGGAGATAGTTTAATAAGATTGTTAAATAGCCCATGCTACTAAAAGGTTAAAAATCGTTAATCTTAAGAATATCTATTAGTAGAGTTTTTACATATTTTATTATTTTAATTTATATTGTTATTTTTTAGTTCTTTTAACTTTTATTTTAGGTTCAGGGATTTATGCAATTTTGTTATATAGGTAAACTTTTGTCATGGGGCTTTGTGGTACAGATTATTTCATCACCCAGGTACATAGCCTAGTATCCAATAGTTATTTTTTCTAATTGTATTAGTCTGTTCTCACACTGCTGTAAAGAAATACCTGAGATTGGGTAATTTATGAAGAAAAAAGGTTTAACTGACTCACAGTTATGCAAGCTTAACAGGAAGCATGACTGGGAGGCCTCAGGAAACTTACAGTCACGGCATTAGGTGAAGGGGAAGCAAGTACTTTGTTCACGTGGTGGCAGGAGAGAGAGAGGGGAGAGAAAGAGAGAGAGAGAGAAAGAAAGAAAGGTGGATGTGCCACACATTTTCAAACAGCTACTCACAGCAAGGGGGATGTCTGCCCCCATGATTCAATCACCTCCCACCAGACCTCTCCCCTGACATGTGGATTACAATTCGAGATTTGGGTGAGGACACAGAGACAGAGCCAAACTATATCACCGATCCTCTCCCTCTACCTACCCTCCCACCTTAAGTAGGCCCCAATGTCTGTTGTTTCCCTGTCTGTGTCCATGTGTTCTCATCACTTAGTTCCCACTTATAAGTGAGAACATGCAGTATTTGGTTTTCTGTTCCTGCATTAGGTTGCTAAGGATGACGGTCTTTATGTGCAAGGGCAGGGGTCCAGATCCATTCACATTAGTTAGACTCAGCGTAGTTTGTTGAGTGGTTAAGGGCCTCTGCTTTTCACCTGTTCTGTCCAACCAGGTGGGCTTTGGAAAGTTTCTACCTGTGTGTATCAGATACTTTATCAAAGTGGGTCCTAATGATACTTTCCCAATAGTGGGAGGGTGTTTTCTAGGAGCAAATAAAGTATTACTTTAAATTCCTCAGGACAATGCCTGATCTATATTAATAGTAGATCTAAGTTAGCAATCTTAATTGTTTTATCTGGTCTTCAATCTTTATGTAATTGGGTAAAACTGGGACATATTTGATAGTGAAAGAGACATTTGTAAACCTTTACCCTAATAAATAAAGCACAGAGCAGAGTGTCTAGACCATGCGGTTTACTAGCGGTGCTTGTATTTGCTGTGAGTTTCCTTTTAGAGTTGGAGGTGCTTAACATTATGTTTTTTAACTTTTGAAGTTGTTTTTTTTCTTCTTCACAAGTGGTTAGTCATCATATACAGTTTGATTCTGGCAGCTAGGATGGACACGACTGCCTTAGGCAGACTCTATTCATTTCTTGTAGGTAGGTGGTGTTAGATAAAATTTAATTTGTCCTGAGGGTCCCTGCAGAAGGAATTTAGCTAGTTTAATAAGACCAAATTCAATTTCTTGCTGCTTTTATTTAATGTGTAGATACACCCACATGGAGGCAAAATCGGCCAGCCAGGTTCAAATTACTGAATAAATGAAGTAGTGCATTTCTTCTCACCTTTGCCTTTTCTGCCATGATAGGCTTCGTTGACAGCATTTGTAGCCCCAAATTCCAAAAGTTTGCTAAGACCAATTTATAAGGCATGAATGGTTCATGCCTTATAATTGAACTCAAGATTCAATTAAAGAAGCAACTCTGCAATAAGTGATATACAATAAGAAACTTGGTACAATTACCAGACATTATAGAACTCCAGTTCTCCAGTTAGGCAGTCTATGTAAGCCTGTTATACCTGCATCTGGTGACAAGCCTAAAGTCAGGAAGGACATAATCTGGGAAGGGCAAATAGATGTAAAGTAGAGGAGACAAAAAAATAATAGGACCCTGTAAGGGAAACTGGAACCACTTCTGTCTTTCATTGCCTCCAGGGTCAACAATGCAGGTGAGCTGCAAGTAAGCAGCCCCTTCTGCACGTATCTTATCTCAGGATTCTCCACAGTTGAAGAAAGAGATCCAATAAGTCTGGCTGCCGTCCCCACTCAGAAGATGACTTAAAACATTGGCAATTACGTAAGAAAGTGGCAACAGTGCATTTCTGACGATGTCTTAGACTGTAAAAATGCCTGCTCCTTCACTTGCACCTATCGAATTTCATGAAATGTCTCTTGTGGCCAGCTCACCCAGGCACCTGTTGGAAAAGGAATTTTGGAAAATATAGTTGTAGCTCTAAGTTGTCATGCTGGAAAGCTACCCCAAATGGTTTTAATAAGATTCACGCGGCTGAGGTACACTGAAAAGTGCTTAACTGTTTGCTTTTCTGTAACTATTCTTGCTGTCCAGGATCCAATGAAGTCTCTCGTGGCAAACCTCAGTGTCCTACTTATTGTTTGACATCTACCTTCTGCCAAAATCTAGTAGTGCCATGGCAAGACCACCATGTAAAGACATCATTCCTCCCTTCCTCCTTCACCTTAGGAGTAATACCCAAATCAAAATGGTAAAGAATGATTTGGGTCACTATCCGTTTGGAAGACAGAGTGTAATTAAGAGTTAAAAATGCTGACTGTTGAGATTAGCCCAGGTTTACACCATGGCTCTTTTTCCTTCTAGTTGTATCCCACGGGACAAGTTACTCAACCTCTCTACTTCAGCTTTCTCATCTATAAAATGGGGACAATAATCATTGTTAGGTATGGGTATTAAGTATTTCAAACATAGTACTTAGATCACTGATATGCTTAATAAATCTTGACTAATGTAATTACAGTAGAAATTCACTCAAAATATATTTAGTTGTATAATATTCATCAAAGTCCTCATGATTAATAAAATTAATCGTTCTTGCCTTTTTAAGATAGCTTGATATTTAAAAGAAAATGCTATTTGGTTATGAGTCGCTGTTTTCATACCACACCTTATCATTTTTTTCACTATGGGATAATTTTTTCTTAAACTGATTTTATTATTAAAGAAGCTGGACTTGCCCATCTGCTTAAACGAGCATTCCAATGAACAGAAATAAGATGTTCATTATCCTCTTCCCTTCCCTTATTTCATGGATTTGGACAACTGGGTTTGGCCCCGAGAAATTGAGAGGTTAATCCATATTTTACCTGTTGATTACAGCTTTTAATAAATCACATCTCCTTGGATGGGCACAGTGGCTCATGCTTATAATTCCGGTGTTTTGGGAGGCTGAGGGAGGAGAATTCCTTGAGCCCGGAGTTTGAGACTAGCTTGGACAACATAGCAAGATCCCGTGTCTACAAAAACAAAACAAAACAAAATTAGCCAGGCATGGTGGCATGTACCTGTAGTTCCAGCTACTTGGTAGTTTGAGGCAAGAAGATTGCTTGTATCCATGGGAAGTTTGAGGTTACAAGGAGCTATGGTAGCATCACTGTACTCCAGCCTGGGCAACAGAGCGAGACCTGGTCTCAAAAAGAAAAGGAAACAAGAAGACCGCATCTTTAAAAAAATTTTTTTAGTTATGTTGAATACAAACACACCCACATACAGAAACTTTCCATTGAGTCTAGGAATGACCAATAGCCCCTAAATGTCAATTCCTTCATGTGTGAATAGAGCCGGCTTGAAACTCATTCTAGGGAGCACTACTCTGTACTCACACTTTAAAGTGTACCCACACTTTATTGATATGTGTTAACGAGATGTGCCTAGAAAACTAGGCAGCTGTCTTGCTGAGCTTTCAAAGGAGCAGATTGAAACTTGGAGCCAAGCTTGTCCATATTTGACCATTTTCACCTTGTGAAGTTGTGATGGAATTTACTACTTTGCATTAGGTGGAAAATATGAGTAATTGCATTTGCTTCAGTGAATAAAATATATATTTTATTATTATTCTTAAAGTTGGGAAAATTTATGTTTTCTAGCTTTGTTGTACATAGATCAA
Source organism: Cebus imitator (assembly GCF_001604975.1). Classification (NCBI taxonomy): domain Eukaryota; kingdom Metazoa; phylum Chordata; class Mammalia; order Primates; family Cebidae; genus Cebus; species Cebus imitator. The sequence continues at coordinate 9,674,438 of NW_016107342.1, read as the reverse complement.
AGAAGAGACCCTCATTTATGCCAGATTTCATGATATATTAAATGAGCTATTTTTGCCGAGATTATGAGGTAACCAAAACTCTTTTTAGTTTAATTTTACATTTAACTGGATTCAGATTGCTTCAACTGAAGAGTCAAAGGGCCTGACCTCTAATTCATTAACATAATCAGAAGCACATGTGAGCTACTGGCTGCCAATCTGTTTGCAAGTCAGCGACTACAGGGTACACACAGCAGTCTTAGAGGTTTTACTCAGTGATATTCTGGGGATATTCTTAGGTGTACAGGCAGGAAAAAAAATAGAGAAAGAAACAAAGAGAAAGGAAGAAACAGCATCATGTAAACCAAAGTTTGCATACAAACTGGAATCCAACTTTATATAAGGTTTAATTGTTTCTTTAAGTGGAGGTGTCATAGACATGATTCTCTCCTTGCTGTTACAAATATTCATCCCTGGGTTTTATTTATTCTACAATTTCTAAAAATTCTAGTAGCAGGTGGCCGTAATAGCTCCTCCTGAGACAAGTTCTTTTGTGGAGTAGTAGTTCTCCAAGCAAATTAACTTTTGGTAAGAATTTAAATAGGAGAGGAAGAAAATGTAGGGCTTCAAATGTCTCCTGATACACAAGGAGAGGTTAGAAGAGCAGAAAGAAAATCCCTTGTTAAGATGAAACAAGAGCACATTAAAGTGGGTGACGGCTGAGCCCCGTCTGTTCCTTGGAGACTGTACCCTGCGAAGACTTTCCTGAATGCACTCCTTTCTAGCTTACTTTTTTTTTACTTTGTAAAACAAGTTTCATTCTTGCAGAGGATGAAAAAAGTATCAACCAAAACCTTAGAGAAATAAATTAGATATAGTACAAGTCCGACTTTTCTTTCCCTGCCATCGGGCAAAAGGAATCAAAATATATGAGATGCCGTTAATGCTGCAAACACTATACAGAAATGAAGAGAGAAAGAAGTTGAAACCACTGACCCTGCAACATAGTAGTAGCAAGCTACTAGATACCATTCTTTATTCAGCAATATTATTTAATATTTACTGGAATGCCATAAAAAGGGATAGTTTGCATTTGTCTCTTTGGTTTTGGTATTGTAACTCCTCTTCCCCATTATAAGACAGCATCCTTATTGCTGATCCTTTCCAATGTGCCTTACTGCCTTGCTTATAGCTGTAACTAAACAAAATGAGATTTGTCCCTCTAGACAAACTTCACGTAGAATATCTTGGTCATTCTCTTATTTACATTGCTTTCTCTTTGCACTTTAATTCTCCAAATCATACTTCTGTATTGTACATAAAATGTATGTCTTTGTCTCACAAGTCAAGGGCAAGAGAAATTTTGATGTATTTGTGATCCAGAAACACTCTTTATTCTTAAAATGACCTAAGAGAATAATTATATTACTTCACCTATAAGCATTCTTTGTGAAGCTATTTCAATATCACCAAGAATGTCTTTGCCAACTTTTTTTCTCCCAGATATATTTAGATGCAGCATATAGAGTTTTATTAACACACTCCCTCATTCAGTAACTGGTAAATAGCAATTATTCAATATTTTGAATGCAGTGGTCTGTTATTTTGTATAAAGCAGCTGAGATTGAATGGAAGCATACCTAATGGCCTCAATCTGAAAAGCCAGTGCCAAACTCGTATAATTAATTTTTAGGAACCAGCATGTGTTGCCCATTTTGCAGAACATGTATCATTCATCTGTGCTCATGTCCCTCTACTAATCTCTTGCTGCGTTTTCACCTTCCTTTCCCATTACGTTTCTCAAGTGAACTTTTTCTATCACTACCCCAAACTCTTAAGTTGCTTGATTTCTCAGTTTCCCTGGGAGCACTGCTGTTATTAGCTGTTTTCTTTAACCCCTACATGATCCTTCCATCTGTCCTATTTCTGAGACTCAGACCTAGGGCCAATAGAAGGAGGACTTTACAGTCAGAAGGAATCAGGTTTAAATGTCTGCCAGCTATTACCTGTGTTAACATAAATAAGCAGATAAATCCTATAGGGACATACTGTCCTCATTTATGAAATGAAGGTGATACCTGCCTTCTAAAATTCTTATTTGTAGAATAGTAGATTTTCAATAAATATCCTTTGTTATACTTTTTTCTAACTTCTGTTGCCTCCCTCATTCCTGACTTTATTATTTGTTAGCTTCTTTTGCTTCTTTGCCCATGAATATAGCATCCGTTCATTTAACCCCATTGTTACTGCCCAGATGTGGCAAACACTCTCCTTCCAAGTGATTTCCCCCACAGCTCCCCAGTTATCATTATTATGAATTATGTCCTTGAAAGTTGCAAAGTGATTTGTCATGTGTATGTCTCATTTAAATTTTTGGATGATCTGGCATTGAATGTATGAAAATGTTTGTCTTTAATCTTTAGTTCTTTGCTGTAAATAGTAGAACTTTGTACTGACCCTTGATAATCTTGTTTCCCATTATTGTTTTGTCTAATGACTGGACAACAAATAGGTGTTTCCATTCTCATATAGCTGGAAAAGAAAACAGCTTTTAAAGTGAAGAGTAATATTCGTTAGTGCTTTAGCGTTTTGTTATTAATTCAAGGTATGGTCCTGGGATCATCAGCAACAGTGTTAGAATGGGAGCTTGTTAGAAATGCTGAATCTCAGGCCCTATCTAGTCCTGGTGAATCTGCATGTTATATGAGCCCCAGGTCATTTCTATGCACAGCAGATTTTTGAGAACTGCTTTACAGCACATTGATTCAAAGAGGTGAAAGTGATTTTTGAACTGGAAAAAAGTAAAAAAAAAATTGAGGGAATATTTAAATGTCTTCATGAACTAGGGAATGGTGGGGTAGGTGAGAGCTAAAAAGAGGTCTGAGTTCTTAAACCTCTCATAAGGTAAATGATAAACTAATTGCCAATATAAGTGACAACTGATGGCATCTGCTAACACAAAGGAGAAGGTAGATTTTTCTTAGAGCTCAATTGAAGCCATGAAAAATGTTGTTAGTAACCAGCCTGATGTTTTAAAGAAACAATTACCAAGTGATATATTTCTAGATTAAAAGGAAACATTAAAACTGGCTTTCAATATTTAAAGCTTACTTAACTAGGAACACTTGCTTGACACTGACTTATGTCATTTTATTTCATTCTTCTTTTGATCTATGCAAATAGTTACAAGATTTAAAATATATTATCATGTCACCTTTTTGAATAGATTAGATAAAAGAATTTTTTAATACTGGGTGATGAACCCTATGGCCAGGCCTTCATGAGACTTGCAATAAAGCAGTGAATCTAGGCAAGAAGAAAGCCATATTTTCCTTTTTAAAATAATGAAAATGCATTATTTATACCTACTATTTCAATATTGTGTTCACTGATAATTAATGAGAAGTCTGGTGGCCACTTATTTGAGGTATTTCACTGCATGTAGGAGTTGTCCTTTTCAATTTCATTAATAGGATCAAAAAGTAGCAAACCATCAGTATTGCTTCACCTTTGATTATTAAGATGTGAAGGATATCATGAGAAGTATTAACTTAAAATCAAATTAGTCCTGGTCTGCTTTATTTTAAATTTACTCTGATTTTTTCCCCCCTTTGCTTCACATTTAAAGAATTAGGTTCCTTTCCCATACTTGGTATGTAGTACATCTTTTTTCTCTGAGTTAATTCTCCAAGTCTGGTCTGTCAGCCAGTATAAACAACACTTGATGAATGAGACTCAAGGTGTTTAGTCACCTGAAGCAGCTGTTTGAAGTAACTCTACACACAGCCTGAGGCCTGTGTTTTCACAGCTGTGAGAACTCTTCAAAAGCTTTCCCTCTTGGCCTAGCTCTTTGCTGTGGCTTTAAACTCTTAGCGCAAAATCTGGACTATTTCAAAAGAGCAGAATGAAACTAGAGACAGTAATTTTGCATGATTTCGAGCCAAAAATGGCCTAAGATAAATAAATGAAGTACATTTGAAAGTGCTTTACCTAGGTGGGCTATATATCTGAGAATTGTTCTCCTTCCTACGTACCCATATTCTCTCTTAACAGGGAGATGTGTGGCTGAAACAATACGCTCTGTTTATATGGCAGTATTTTCATTTTCTGTTCTGATTCTATGACACTGAGGCTAAAATCATATGAGCTTGGAACTACATGTACCTGAATTAAGCTCAGGGAATTGCTGGATGTTTGATAGAGTTCCAGGCTCATAAATCGACCTAAGGTGATTAAAAGTGGCATTCTTCACCAGCCCGCTTAGGTGATTCAGGCTTTTGAAGTTCCTCTGATGTCTTCTATTGGCCTGGCAGGCTTAACTCATGGAGCAAGCTTAATGTGACCACTATATTTGTTATAAGGCTTCAGACTTCCTTTAGCTTGTTTCAACAACAGCTGTTTTTCTCCATTTTATATATAATAAAAAAAGACATCGTTGCTTTTTACAGAGAATCATGAACTTCTCTACTAGAAATATGTAAGGGCCATTTTAATTCAGAATGACAATCATGTTTTTTTGTTCATTTTAATTTAGCGATTTTATTTCTGAATTTGGAAAATGACTATTTCCTTTTTCGAGCTACTTGGCACCATGTCAAGTGAAGAAAGCTTGCCTTTTATACAATTTTCATGTGATTCACAATATTCTTCCAATTAGTCTCCTCTACTTAGTTAAGCAGAATTATATGTATCGTTTATTCATTCACCTACAATTATGTATTGTGTCTCGGAGATGCCAAAAAGTAGGTTAATTATTGAGAATATAGACGATATACACAGTACTTAGCACCACAAGGGCTAATATCTAATGGGAAAAAAAGATGCATTAAATAAGTAACAAAATAAATAATGAGTGTCTTACAATCAAGAAAAGTGCTACAAAGGAAGGATCAGGATACACCAAGAGCAAACAATTCCCAGTGTCATCTATCTTAATTTGTCTGAGGTCTTTGATTTTAAGGTCACATTACAATCAAAATAGATAATAAACTGTTATTATATGATCGTTGTAGTGCATTGGTTATTTGAAGAAAGTCTACCTTTAGTCACTGTGATTTTCATACTGACACATATGGTACTTTGACTCTTACACGTTTTCTAATCATATTAAAATTAAAATTTATTTTTATTATCCTCAAATACGTATGTAAAATATTCAGAGTACCTGATGTAGAATTGAGGCACTATGAAATTTATGCTACTTTGTTTAGCCATGGTTCCTGCTCTGAATCAGTTCCTAAGATAAAGGTAAAGGTAGGTTAAATTAACCCATTCATTTCTTTACCATTAATTGCACAATTATAATTGCCTATTCTATGCCACATTTGTTTCTGGAAATACAAAAATGAAAAAATTACAGCTCTCCTATTTGTGAGCTAACAACAATTTTGGTAACTGATGAACCCTGAAGTTTTGGTGGCCTTCCAGGAGAGAATACATTACAGCTTAGGGTCACTGCCTGGTTTTGTTCACTTCTTGTCCCAAGAATTATTATTATTATTATTATTATTTTTTAAAAGATTGAAAAAAGAATCAAAATAAGAATACTATTTCATGATGAATGAAAATTATATAGCCTTCAAATTTCAGTGCTGTGAAGAGTTTTATTAGCCCACAACCACATCCATTCATTTACATGTTGTCATTAGCTACAATGGTAGAGATGTGTAGTTGCAACAGAGGCCACAGAACCCACACGGCTGAAAATATTTACTATCTAGTTCTTTGTAGAAAAAGTTTCTTGAGTCCTGACCTAACTTAAGTGGAGTTTATTTCTTATTTATAAAGCAGTTGTCCCAAGCCATAGGCGTTCCTTCTCAAAATAGTTATTCAGGGAGCTAGAGTCTCTCTAATTCTGGTTTCTGGTAGTTGTCTTTAACATGTTGTCTCACCATTGCTGTGCTTATTTGGAACAGGTTATAGGGAAAAGAACATAGAGAATGATGTATGAGCAATTTTTTCTGAACCAGGCCTGGAAATGGCACACATTGATTCAGCTCTAAATGTTTTAGCTGGAACTCAATCCTGTAGCCACACTTCATTGGAGGTGAGACTGGGAAATACAATCTAGCTATATGACAAGGAATAAGAGGAAAAAAATAATAGCCATCAGCTGCCAGCCTCTACTATAATCTTTTCCCTAAAAGGTCTTAACAATTACAGAAAACAAATATGTAAAAAAAAATTATATTATCCTGTTGAGTTACTTAATAGAGTTATACTACAGGAAGGATAGAAGTAGGGAAACAAAATTATTTAAAGATTTCTAAGAGTGGTGAAATCAAGAAGTTTACTGCAGAGGAAAGATAGAATATCATGTTAAAAAAACATGATATTATAAGTTCCATCACAGTTTATAGAGTGCTAAAGAAACTTAGAAATGCTAGTAGGAACGTCTAACTTTCATATGTGTATCAAGCAATTATTTACAGAGGGACTATGATTTTTATGATGAAAATAGCCAATTACTGTTTATTGAGCACACATTAGACATAACAACAGTTCCATGTATTAAATACTTTGTCAATCATTAATGGCTTGTAAGTTTTTATCCTCTATTTTATCAGTTAAAATACTAAGATGAATTTAAACATTTTCAAGTTCATCTTTCTAGCAAATTGAGACTTTAAGCCATATCTTTCTGAGTCCTAAACTTATGTCCTTGGCTAATCAGTTACACTGTATGTACAGAAAGACAAGTAGGAAAGGGTCACTCCTTGGAGAAGGTAATTTGTATGCAAATAATGGGGTTTGATAAAAATACAATACAGGAGAACAGTAGATAATTACAGGTGACTGGAATATGTGATACAATTTGGGGAGAGGTAGACAATGAGGATATAAAAGGCTGGTTGGGCTTTAGTTGTGGAAATGCAGGAAATGTTTTTATGTAGGAGAGTGTCATGATCAGATCCAGGTTTTAGAGAAATAACTTAGCCTTTCAAGTGAAGGACGTATTTGACTGGAGGAATGATTGGATATTTGAAGAGGCAGATAAATAAGCATATTTAGGGCACAGGGTAAATTTTATTTAAAATATTATTCATGAAATAGAAAGTTGATTATAATGTCCCTAAACAACAAATATTTTAATGTACTTCATTTCAGGATAGAAATAACAAAGTAGTAGAAGCTTTTGAAAGTCAGCTCATTTTTTTTATTCGTATGTGATAGATTTCGTTAGAGTACCAAAGTTACCATGGTCAAACTTGCAAAGTAGCTCGGATGCACAAAACACTTTCGAAAGACTAAGATCTTCATTATTTTCTTAGGTGAAACTTTTATGGAGCTGAAAACAGCAAAAATCAAACCCCTTACGGACACTAATGCAAACATTACCTGGCATTTGTACAAAAATTTTATGAGCTCTTTCTCACCATAAAGGGCAGTGTTTTTTTATTACTCAATTTAATTAAAACTTGTTCCAGAGACCACCTATGCAACAACCAATTCTTAGTTTCACCGTTCTAGCAAAGATTCTTACATCCCTAGTCTGGGGATCTTTAGCATTTTCCCTCACGCTCCTTTGCAGGCTAGTGGAACAGACTACTGGTCTTCTTGAGAATACTGTATCTTTACATTAGCATTTTTTCACCTGGTCAATTATTATTTTGGTTTACAGGTTTCACGTTTTTAAGACCTGGTATTTCTTTGTACAGATGATTAGCTTACAACTACATGGTTTTAAATTTTTAAATATAAAATTGAAAAATTTTATATTTGCTATACTTTTCAAGCATAAATATGCTTTGGATATTAAATCAATAATATAAAATTTGAATTTGTTTTACTCTAAAGCTATTCTATGACAATAGGACCCTAGGGTATGTGTATGTTTTCTGAGTTACACATAGTTGTATTTTCTACTTTTCCATGCTGCTGTCAGAATGTGGTTTCTCTTAAAATGATCTCTTATGAGCAAGAAATTGCCTAAAATCTATCTTTTGTTACTGCCATTGCCATTGATCAATGTAATGCCTGCTATACAATAATCAAATAGTAAATTTTAGCTAATTTTTAGGGTGGTAATAACGTTATGTTTTTTGAAATAGGAATCATGAAGGTTTGGATGGGGACAATGGTTTGAGAAGGATAAAGATTACCACCTTCCTTTAGCATTATAGAAATCATTGCTAACATTAGCAAAGTTTATATATCTATATATGTGAATATGTAAACACATAGATATGGACGTGAAGTATAAATATATACATATATCTGTGTATATTTATAGAATGGAACTATCTAATAAGCATCAATATTAATATTTATAATAAGAATTGATACCCAATCATCACCATCTGTCTTAGGTCAGATTTTCAACAAAACAGGTTTTGAGAGAAAGATCTGAATGCAGGAAGGATCTGTGAAGTTTCCTCTCTGGATAAACACCTTAGATAAAGTATGGACAAAGAGATTAGACAGAAGGAGATACTGAATTATTATGCTGTCAACTGAGGCCTTGGAAGATCCCACAGGGAACTCAGACATTTGCATGGCCTTGTAGACTTATCCTAAATTGAGGCAAAGGGGCTGAACTTTTGTAGACTAATTAAGTGGTTATTACTACAGTTGCTGAATGTGGCCCAGTCCCCAAGGCAGGATGATAACCTTGGGTGAGGCAGCACCCTTCAATTTAGGATAATTCTGGGAGAGAGATTCAGCTGTAGACTATCAGAAGCCAATATTCCTAGGATATGAGAGAACATGTACTTTGAGTTCCAAGGGTTTATTGGGGCCTTACATCACAAAATCTGCTAAAGTTAACCTTTTGCATCATTCAGACCCCCTTACTTCCTATAGTAAGTTTGTCTAAACTGGCTCTAGCTCTTTCATAATTCTAGTTGGTCACTTCCTGCAGGCATTTACCAAAAAATAAGATTAGTAGGATGAAATAGAGTCTTCATTAATACAGCTGCTCTCAGGGCTACAATGATACCATTACCCTTCTCAGACGCCCATTCTAGATTCCACACACCTTGGCCAGCACCTCTCCTGATCACAATGTCTTCCCTGGTAGGGTGACACAGACTATAAGCCCCTGATAAGCACACACATATCAGACAAAGGTTGTTGCATTAACCATTTACTATTGGAACAAATGGCCCAGCAGATCACTAAGTGAAACATGCGTATTTCTCTGATTCCTCTGAGCAGTATCAGTTCTGTCTCCTCCTGATGATCACAGTCAATGACCCTTGCCAGAATGGTGACCCCTTTTCTCACCCCTGGTCTGTTGGCAAGAGGAGCTTGAATTAACCAGATGGCAGTCAAAGATTAACGTTTAATGGGACTCTTGCTTTGTCCCCTACTGGTAGCATCCTTATTCTGAGAAAGATATTCTCTAAACCCACAAATCTCAGCATTACAGGGACAATGCACAGATTCCCCCAATGGGTTACCAGATATAATGACAAGTGAAATAACTCCTATGTCTATCTGGATCTTGGACCTATGCATTAAATATATCGGGGAATTCAGCACCATAAAATGATAGTTAGTTTTGAATATATACTGCATGCTGGAGAATAGTGCTCAATTCTTTACATTATTATCAGCAAACTGATCTTTGTCTGTACCTGCAAGAGACTATTTCATTTTTCTTACAGGCAGACAGTTTCTGGGTTACAGTATGTGATTGACTGGCTAATCCCATGACCTCGGTATGATGTAATGTTATAGGGGCTTGTGCATCTATTGATCTCCCATTTTGAGAGCCTTCAGTAGGTTCTGGCCAAGGCTTTGTAGGCAGAAAAGGCAAACTATACCCAGAATAACTACTGTCTCTAATCAGAAGAATTTGCTACTGTTACCTCTACTGAAGAAACAATGGGAAGTTTCTTCTAACTACCAAACGTGTCCACTCCAATTAGACATCCAGAGTCTGGAGATATAATCACCTGGTGCATCTATTTGTGCAAAGTAACCACAATAAACTTGACCTAGACCAGGACCCCACTTACTACCTGCCTTCCATATACCTGCATTTAAACAGGTCTCTGGCTTTCAACATCAGCTTAGACCCTTTGTCAAGCAATCCCTGAAAAGTTTGGTAGTCTTTCACCAGCACGGAGAAAGGAAGATAGGAATGCATCCTGAGTGACCATGTGTTGTTGTCTTGCAAGACAGAACTGTCTATGTTATCCTCAAGCAAAGGGGTTAATATTAGATATTACTAAATGAGAGGGATACATTTCTGTTCATGCAGGATTTCAGGGGACTGGGAATTCAACATTCTCAAGGGCATCCATACAGGTGTTAAATGTCAAGTCTTAACAATCCTCCTCTTTTCCATTCAGCACTCTGACTTTAGTGGGTCAGATATATCAGCATTGAGAATTCAACTTTTTCTGGAATTCTGCTATTTTAATGATTAAGTACTGCATAAGATCTTCAGCTTTTGCTTTGTTCTGGCTGCAGATCAGAACCTTTTTAAAGACAGCTAAGAATATCCTCAGATTTTCTAAAATTTTTGTAATTTTCCTTGCATTCATGCCTAGTCACCCTCAGCCTTTTGTTGTTTTTCTAAAATTCATCAATAGTCCCCAGAAACAATTTTCTGATTCTAAAGTCTTCATAACTAACCCATCTTCTGACCTTCAAGATCACCTGGAGTATTGAACCTATCAATGCATTCCCTTCCACTGATATCCCATATCAATGTAGCTCTGGTGAGGATATTAACACTTGTATCAAACCACATGCCAGGGATGACCAGTACTTCCCCATGGCCACTAATGGGGTCCTTCCTGCCAGTCTGATGTCTGGTGTTCCAGATCCGAATCCCTTTTGAGAGTGTGCTTCCCTGGACCCATCTCTGGCACTAACTGTCTTAGGTCATGTTCTTAGAAAACAGACTCTGAGGTAGAGATTTGTGTGCAAGAAATTTGTTGAAAGTGTCCTTAAATCAACACAGTTGGGGAGTGAAGAAAGCAGTGTGAGACAAAAGGAGAAAATAAACTGCTAACCACTTCCAAAATCCTCCACCAATCTTAAGGAGCCTCGGGCGAGGGTCCTAAATAGAAAAAAATAAGAGGGGCCCAAATAGAGGAGAAAAGGCTGAGTGTTTGTAGTCCCCTCCTTACTTAATTGCCTGGTCATTGGCTGTCAGCTGCTCTTGGGTATAGGGCATGCACATGGATATGGCAACCTCTCAACCTAAGGATAATTCTCAGGGAGGGTCTCAGCTTCGAGCCAAAAGCAGCTAACACTCCTGATGTTGTGGGAAATGAGTACTTAGTCTTGAAGTAAGTAGGGAGATGTGAGTGGTGTACCCCAAAATCACTAGGCTAAAACATTTTATCTACTAAATAGGACCAAATAAATTAACTCTTAAATTGCATTAAGTAATTTAAAAAGAGTTTGAGTAGTCATTCTTATGTTAAGAAATGTAGTCTATGAGATTGATGGAAGAAGTAAGGGAATACACTTTCGCTCCACCAAAGGCACTCGTTATGAAAGTATATTCCCACAGATAGAATGATATAAACAGAGGCTGGGAAGAAAAGACTATCCCCATCCATAGTCACCGACTTAATCCACATCTAGAAAAATACATATAAGTTCAAGATTACATGTTGCATGACCTTGAGGGCTTGGTGGTCCTCTACTCCCGTTTTTCAAAGTGATAATGAAGAAAGAGAGTCTGCTATTTTAACTATGAGAAATCACATAATTATCCAGCTTTAATATGTTTAATCCAATTTTCTAGGCCTGAGTCAAACATGTAGCTCTAAAATACAAGTTACAGAAAAATGAAGATAAACAATAGTAAATAATTAAGTACAAAACATGATTCTATGATAATGAGTTCGATAATAAGAAAGTAGAGGGCAGGTGTGGTGGCTCATGCCTGTAATCCCAGCACTTTGAGATGCCAGTGTGGGCAGATCTCTTGAGGCCAGGAGTTTGAGACCAGCCTGGCCAACATGGTGAAACCCTATCTCGACTAAAAATACAAAATTAGTTGGTTGTGGTGGCAGGCACCTGTAATTCCAGTTACCTGGAAGGATGAGGCAGGAGCATCACTTGAACCCAGGAAACAGAGGTTGCAGTGAGCCAAGATCACATCACTGCACTCCAGCCTGGGCCACATAGCAAGACTCTGCCAAAAAAAAAAAAAAAAAAGGAAAGAAAGGCATAGTGATGGTTAGCAATCAAATTTTTAGATGGTGAGGATAGTTATCCAAAGAATGTACCATTTCTACGTAGACCTGAAGGAGGTGAGAATAATCCAGGCAAATATCAAGAGGAAGAGTGTCCCAAGAAGAGAGACTAGCCAGCATAAAAACCTCTGGTGGATGTCCAAGGAATAGTAAAGCGTGGAGTGGGGAGAGATGGAAGACAGTATGGGGTATAATAGGCGTCAACATGAAAGGGGTAAGAGAAACCAGGAGCCAGTGTCTTTTTAGAGCATAGCGGTTTTTTAAGCCATTGTAAAGGCTTTGGCTTTAACTTTTAGTGAGATAAGAAGTCATTTTGAGCAGAGGGGTAACATGATTTGATTTTGTTATAAAAGAATCACTTTTATTACTGTGCTAAGAACAGAAAAGGCAAGGGTAGGAGTGAGAAGATCAGACTAGTGTAATAATTCAGGCAGAGATAATTGGAAGAAGATGAAGTTGCAGAATTTGTAAAAGTTGTCAGATTCTGTAGGTATTCTGGAGGGAGAGAGTGGCCAGAATAGTTTGCAGAGTGTGAGTGAAAAAGAGTTAGGAATAACACCAAATCTTTTGAATTGAGGAACTCAAAGTGTAGTGATCCCATTTCCTGAGACTGCAGAGATGGTGGAAGGGGAAAGGTTGGTACTGAGAGAAAACCAGGAGCTCAATTTGGCATGTTAAGTGTGAGATCACTCTTAGATATCTAATTGCAGGTGATAATATCAGGAACTGAATATGTCAGCCTAGAGTTCAAGGGAGAGGCCTAAGCTGATATATATGTTTAGGTGTCTTATCACGTTAAAAACTTCTGAGGATGTAGAAAAACGAGAAACAGAACTAAAAAAGAGCCAGGCTGAGAGGTAGGAGAAAACCAGGAAAGTGTTATTTCTTGGAAGACAGTGAAGAAAATGTTTTGAGGAGAAAATTTTTTTTTCACTGTAACATGCAGAATATTCTTTAAATCCTATATCTAGGCAACCAATCTTGAAGAAGTATTTGGCTGAATGTCAGTAATTCAATAAGCCAAAAAACACTTTCTCAATATATTAGGTGCAAGTAAATAGACATTACCTAGTTCTTAGCTGCTAAATTTGAGCTGGTTTTATGTGTTCATGCTTGTTCAGAGTTCAGGTTCCTGGAAAAATGTGAGTATATCATTATATCAATAATATTCATATGGAAGGGGTTTTATTTATTTTTCAACTTCTGTATAAAATGTTCATATTGATATTGCTCTTCATACTGAAGCAATAATGCAAGGAAATATATAAACCACTGAATCCCCATCATATAAAACGTAACACTTGAAATTTTAACACGTAGAATAGAGAATAGATGATGGTCTCTAGAATTTAAGCTTTTCTTATATAAGCAAATATTGTATTGATTTTGTACTAAACAATATAGTGTCTTTCAAGCCTCCTGATGAATTTGGGCATTGTCTCACAGATCTCATTCCTCCCTTTTTTCTGCTTTCATGTCGTTAAGCTATAATGCCGTTAACATCTATTTCAAGTTGTCTCCCCTCCCTGGTGATTGATGGTAGATACAACAATTATGATGCCAATGCTGGGGATAATTCTTCACAGATGTTGTCAAATTACAGGTTAAATGGGGAAAAGACTTTCTTTCTTCCGGCCACCCACTCTTCATTCCCTTGAAATAGGTGCGTGGTGCTGTGTATCCTGTGCTGTAGGTATGCCAATTCTCCAGCCTGTCGCTCATCTGGTATAAATGACTTCTATTTGCTATTTCAAAGAATGACAGAATGTTATGTTCAGAGTGCTTTGCAGGTACCCAAAATGCAGAAATTCAGCCTTAAATTTTAACTGGTAAAGGGAAGTTCGTTGGATCTGGCACAGTCACACTTATGTTTCTTTTATCATAAATAACATTTGCCATTGCTAATTAAAAAATAAAATAAAATGATAGGTTGACTGTGATATTCTTTAAAATTATATGGGAGGAAAAAGTAGCCTTCAATTGATAATTGTTAAAACTGGGTTGTTGATACATTGTGTCTACTTCTTTCCCTGTTTAACTTTCCATTAAACACACACACACACACACACACACACACACACACACACACACGAAAAATAAAAAAAAGGTTTTGCTATTTTAACCCTTAAAAAAACTATAAGTTATCCTAAGGAGGAAATACAGAAATTCCATAACTAATTCTTCTTTCAGCTATTTAAAATAATGAAGTCATATTTTCTTGGTCATTTAGTTTGGACCAATGGATTATGGTAGGGCATTCCTCGAATTTTGCATTTATTTTTCTAAGTGAGTTCATTGCAATTCTCAGCAGGGAAATGGGGAAGGATTTGGAGTAATGGACAGAACAAATACAAGGAAACTTTGATTGCCATGTAAACAAGTAAGGTTAGAAGAAAAAGATTTGGGGATTTAGGTATTTAGGTTTTAGACTCACCCAACAGCTGACATATTGTAAGCCAAGAAAATTTGATCTAAGTTTTAGTTGAAATTTTTCCACCTGGATAAACCAGGGTTGATTATTTGAGCTATTCCTATAGAGGTGACAGGAAGTTCTATTAATACATGTGGGTCCAGAATGTAAAACTAAAGATGCTCCATGTCTCCCACTGGAGTGGGAATAGTGAGATTTTTATGTTCTATGGCATAATTTGTTTTAAATACAGTCTTCCTACTCAAAGTAAAAATTTTGTAAGTTGCCATTTATTTCTCTCTTTGAACTATAGGTCATCAAATGTTCATCTGATGTAACCCAATACATTTTGGCAACATTTCATTAAAGGCATTCCACCAATAAAGTGGTTTTTTTAAAAAAAGAAAATCTCTAGAGAAAGCATTGCCTTCCTTTTTTAAATCACTTGCCAGTATCTCAAACTA
This sequence comes from Cebus imitator, assembly GCF_001604975.1. NCBI lineage: Eukaryota > Metazoa > Chordata > Mammalia > Primates > Cebidae > Cebus > Cebus imitator. Next base: position 9,659,421 of record NW_016107342.1, on the reverse strand, counting down.
TAATAATCAGGAAGTACTTCCAAGTGTCTAATTGAAATCCTTACCACTGCAATTTAATATCATTAGCCTTGAATTTTCATGGTATTTTCATCAATCTTATTTCATCATTCCTATTATATTCTTAATGACTTAGATATAATTTTGGTTGTAATAACGTGGATGAGTTCAACTGTAAGACTTTTCAGGCAAGAGGCTGAAAGAAAAAGAGAAAAAACGGAAGTGAAAAACCCAGGAATATGAAACCTACCCAGTAGCTTGCCTATTCTCTGATGGATTGCAAACAGCACAGTTTTAGTTCATCCTAGATAGGGATTCAGAAGAACTCAACAAAATTTTGGTAAATCAATTGCAAGCATGTCCATAATTCTTAATTTCTCCCTTTATTCATGCTCATTATAACAAAGCTCTACAACTTTTTTCACCAAACACAGCCTGTTGTTTCTATTCTTGAATCTGGGTTGACATGTGACTTGCTTTGGCTAAAATAAAGAACACTTTCTTGGTCTCTCTGAGACCTCTAACAATCTGATGTAGGCAAGGCTAGGTTAGTCTGTGTGAGGATTTAGGAAAAAATGGAGGAAATGTGAGGTGTCCAACCAATCCTAGAAAAAGAGCCACTGGCCAGCCATAACTGAAAGAGCCAGCAGAGACAAGAACAACTTAATTAAGTCCAGTCCAAACTGCAGACCTGTAAAATTCATAGTTAAATACATAAGTCTTGTTTTAAGCCACTAAATTTTGGATTTGTCTGTATCACTGCAACATATAATAGACACAGAGATGCTAAAATCACTGACAAAAATATTTGAGTTGCAGGTGAAGCTCCTTTTCTAATGGGGATGGCACCATACAAAACAGGAAACATGGTCACATAAATTGGAAAATATGGATAACGTATAGTGAATGGTTGCAACTCCGACTGTGTAGCTGACCTCGACTTTTGAAGCTATTAGCCACCATGCTTAATTTAGTGTTATTGACAAATAACAAACTTTCTTTCAGTGTTTCTCATAGAAAAGAGGGCTGCTATTTGAATGCTGTACTTGACAATTTTGTGTTAGGAATTGAAGACTAAGGCATTTGGGGCCCTATGTATTAAGTGTCAGTAGGACTTTCTAAACCAAGTAATTCCCAGATGTTTACAAAGTTCATTAAGATAATGCAATATCCCAACAAAAAAGATCAATGTTAATGTCTTATTTTTGAGGGAAATTGTGTGTTGGTTTATCTATTTGACTGTAAAAAGTGAATGACTATTATTCTGATTATGGATATAAAAAATTGAAAAGTAGGAACTTTACATTCTGTTGTTCACTCTAAACAGCCAGTTACTTTCACAGTCCCTGGCACATAGTAGGCATTGAATAAGTCCTTTTAGATTGGTTGACTGGAAAGAGAAATTTAACTGTTCATGTATTGAAGCATTCATTCAAATCTATTTCAAGTACTACCTTCAGAATTTACAGAGGCCAAGAAACTTATCTAGGCAGCCAATGTGAGCCCATTTAGAATGAATATTTTTACTATCCAAATAAGAGAATTAGAAATGGATTACTTACTATGGGTTCTAATCTCTAAAAATGTATTATCTCATTTGATTCTCCCAATAAACAATAATACATTATTTTTATCTTTATCATACAACAACAACAAAAAAGAATGAGGCCAAGGCATTGAGGAAATACTAGCTTAACTAAAATTCATCAACATACCTTTTTTTTTTTTTCTGAGACAGGGAGTCTCACTGTGTCGCCAGGAGCCAGGCTGGAGTGCAGTGGCAAGATCTTGGCTCACTGCAACATCTGCCCCCTGGGTTCAAGCAATTCTCCTGCCTCAGCCTCCCAAGTAGCTGGGACTACAGGCACACGCCACGACGCCCAGCTAACTTTCGTATTTTCAGTAGACACAGGGTTTCAGCATGTTGGCCAGGATGGTCTCAATCTCTTGGCCTTGTGATCCACCCACCTCAGTCTCTCAAAGTGCTGGGATTACAGACTTGAGCCACTGCCCCCGGCCAACATACTTCTTTTTAAGTCAGTTCAGCTAATTCTGTCCTCTGTTCCTAGGTCAGATTTTTACCCACTGATATAACAGTGAGAATTTTTTTTTTTAAATAGGTGTTTCAGAGAGTCATCTGTACAAGAAAAAGGTAAAGTCTCACCTTCAGGTAGTTTATATACTGGTGGAAACCCAGATCAGATACAATAACAGTGAATATATAAATTAAGGTTAACAAAAAGTGGTTCAAACACACTGTTACATGATGGAGTTTGAGGGTCTTTGAGATAAGCATCTTGGAAAAGGCCTCTCTGAGGTTTACATTTGAGCAGAAATTTAAATTCTGTGAGGGAGCCACTAGCAAAAGGGAGCAAGGAAATAAGTCAGTAGAATACCTAGATAAAGTGGACAACCCAGTGCTGAGCACCCAATAAATACTCTGCCTGTATAGGTTTTATTAAACTATTATTGTGTTTTTGAATTACCACATCAAATGTGTTCACCATCTACATCCAAAAATAATAATTAATATACATTTAAACATCTGTTGATATGCTATGTATTTATGAAACTAATGGTTTGAACATATTAGTTAAATAATATTCAATATATTAGCTAAATATTAAATATATTATTTATTAATAAAGTAGATTCAGATCTATCCTTGTTATCTCAAATTAGGAAGCATATTATTTTATTTTTTTGTACAAACTCAAACACATACAATTTAGGATGACAAAGATAAGGGATATGAGAACCAAATTTGCAATTTGGCTTGGGTTACATAAGAGATGTAGTAAACCAGCAATTAGATCATAACATGTATAGTCTCTTCAAAGATAAAGACACAGATTTTCAGAGCCAAGAGGGAGGGTGTTTCAAATAGTTAATGTCATTAATGGTTTTACATTCAAAATGCAGGCTGAGCTGTTCAGATAAATTTTTTCTTTAAACGGAAGTTAAAAAATTAGCTGAGTAAGGTGGCACATACCTGTGGGCTTATCTACTCCAGGGGGCTGAGGTGGGAGGATTGCTTGAGCCTGGGCAGGTCAAGGCTACAGTGAGCTATGTTGGCACTACTAGACTCCAGGCTGGGTGACAAAGTGAGACACTGTCTTGAGAAAAAAAAAAAAAATTGAGGTGAAATTTCCGCAACATAAAATTCACCATTAAAGTGTATAATTCAGTAGGATTGGTACATTCCCAATATAGTGCAATAGTGACCCCTATGTGATTCCAAAGCATTTTTGTCACCCCCACAGGAAAACTGGTACAATTAAGCAGACACTTCCTATCTCGTCCCACATCCAGCCCCTGGTAATCACTAATATGCTTTCTCTCTCTTTGGATTTAGCAATTCCAGATATTTTATATACATGGAAACATTATAAGTGAAATTTTCTGTCTGCCTTCTTTCACTTAGCACGATATTGGGGTCTATCCATGTTGTAGCCTGTGTCAGTACTTCATTTTAAAAAATAATTTATTAACATCCTATTGTATAGATATACTACATTTTATTTAACCATTTATCCACTAATGGACATTTGGGTTATTTCAACATTTTGGCTATTGTAAATGGCACTTCTGTGCCAAGGTGGATGAGTATTTGAGTGCCTGTTTTCAACTCTTTTGGGTCTATACCTAGGAGAGGATGTGCTGAGTCAGATGGTAATTCTATGTTCTTGATAAATCCTTCATTTAGGAGTTCATAAGGTAAACAAGATGCAGACAGGACATTCTAGGTATAAGGAATGAAGGAATATGAGAAGGCATGACAAAATGCCACTTTTGGGGACATGCATTATCAGATACAGTAGCAGCAAAGGGCAAGTGTAAGGGAGAGGTGTGGGAGAATACTAGGGAATAACACAGCTGCTTGCTCAAAAAGGACCTTACTTATTAAAGAGCTTGTGCTTTATGATGAATATTCATAATAAAAATTCCAACTTTCAGACTCGGATCCACCTAGCCCATGAGATAATCCCAGCAAAAGCAGGCAGCATGTATCAACCACAAGTGTCTAGATTGATTTCTGTTTCTAAGCCTGAATGCAAAAAATATTCAACTATTGGCCAGGTGCGGTGACTCATGCTTGTAATCCCAGCACTTTGGGAGGCCGAAGTGGGCAGATCACCTGAGGTCGGAGTCTGATACCAACCTGACCAACATGGAGAAACTCCATCTCTACCAAAAATACAAAATTAGCCATGTGTGTTGGTGTATGCCTGTAATCCCAGCTACTCAGGAAGCAGAGGCAGGAGAATCTCTTGAACTTGGGAAGCAGAGGTTGTAGAGAGCCAAAATTGTGCCACTGCACTCCAGCCTGGGTGACAGAGTGAGACATTTAAAAAAAAAAAAATCAGCTATTACCCGTAGAGGAGATCAAATGGCAACCAGTACAGAGAGACACATGATGGGTTTTGTGGGGTAGATGATTCACTATTGTTAATAATAAGGATGATGGATTATGGGACCATGATGAGCATGATGTTGCATTTAAAGGCAAATAGAAAGTAATTTGGACAGGTAAATGTGCTGAGAGCATGAACCAAGACAGTGCTGGTGGGAATTATGTGGAAGAATCATATTGTAAAAATTTTAGGGGTTAGAAATCAGTTTTTTTTTTTTTTTTTTTTTTTTTTTTTTTTGATCTGGTGTTTGGACAAGTATGAGTGTCAGAGATGTTTTCTTGATTTAGCTTTGACAAGTGCTAGAGGGAAAATTAACTTATGAGTCGCTCTTAGTATCCCTGATTGTGTGAGCCAATATAAAGATTTATCCAAATAATATAATTGTTGTTTTGTTTAAATTACCTCATGATAAGCAAGCAAACCAACAACTTCTTGTTTCCTAGTACACAACTTGGAAAAACCCTCTACACATTGCTAGAGATGCTATGTGAAAAGCCTATACAATTCCCAGTTAATAAACTAAAGCTGAGTCATTTTCAGTATGAAAATATAAGTGATATACATGGCAATATCACAGTCATGCTTCTCTGATATCATTCTGTGCTCATCAAAAAACAGGGTTTTTAAGTTTGTTGCTTGTATAAATGGTGGTAAGTGAAATAAACATTAGAGTCCAGATAAATACTGAACAAATAAAAAGCAATGTCTTTCAAATTATCTGTGAGTCTATGGTTTAACTAGAGTCTCTCCAGTTTGGCATGATATTGAGACAGGTAATTCTTTATTGTAGGGGACTAACCTGCTGTGCCCTGGGGGATGTTTAGAAGTGTCTCAGACCTCTACTCACTAGAAGCACCCTTCAGTTGTGACATTCAAAAACATCTTAGATATTGCCAAATGTCCCATTGGGACTAAATTCATCTTAGGTTGAGACTCTCTAATCAATCACAAATGGTTCAAATATGAAGTGTTTATTTAACCAAAATGTTTTCCATGTGGTACACAATACTGATCAATTAATTTGCAAGATTTGCTTATTTTCTCTCTGATTGAATGCTTCAAATTTACCAGTTGATATAGTAATCACAGTCAGTTTAAATCATGACAATGTCTAGTATTATGATACATTATATCATCATTCAACTAATCATTCAACAAGTTACTATGATTATTGATTGCCCTCTGCTTACACTGCATAGTGCTAAACTTCCTGGAGGAAACAATATAAGTGCTACTTTTTCAAATAGGTACTAATGGCTGTGGGTTGGTTTCTGGTCGTCCCCAAATATATATATATATATATATATATATATATATATATATATATGAATTTGTGAATGAAGATTTTATTAATAGGTAGTAATAAAAGATGTAGTATATAATTACTGATAGCAAGCAAAATGTCATTGTTTTTTAAGTTGGACTGTACATTTATCCTTGAACAATGCAGGGATTAGGGGAACCAACCTCCTAAATGGTTGAAAAATTCCTGTATAACTTTTGACCTCTCAAGAACTTAATTGTTGATTGGAAGCCTTAATAATAATAAACACTTGATTAACATATATTTTGTACATTATATGTATTACATACTGTATTCTACAGTAAAGCACACTAGAGAAAAGAAAATATTATTAAGAAAATCTGGAAGAAAACCTAGGCAATGCGATCCAGGACATAGGCACGGGCAAGGATTCCATGATTAAAACACCAAAAGCAATGGCAGCAAAAACCAAAATAGACAAGTTCGATCTAACTAAACTTAAGAGCTTCTGCACAGCAAAAGAAACTATCCTTAGCATGAACCAACAACCAACAGAATGGGAAAATATTTTTGCAAACTACCTATCAAACAAAGGGCTAATATCCAGAATCTATGGAAAACTTAAACAAATTTACAAGAAAGAAACAAACAACCCATCAAAAAGTGGGCAAAGGATATGAACAGATGCTTTTCAAAAGAAGACATTTATGAAGCCAACAAACATATGAAAAAAATCTCATCATCATTGGTCATTAGAGAAATGCAAATTAAAACCACATTGAGATACCACCTCATGCCAGCTAGAATGGCAATCATTAAAAAATCAGGAGACAACAGATGCTGTAGAGAATGTGGACAAATAGGAACACTTTTACACTGTTGGTGGAAGTGTAAATTAACTCAACCATTGTGGAAGAACAGTGTGGCAATTCCTCAAGGATCTAGAAATAGAAATACCATTTGACCTAGCAAATCCCATTACTGAGTATATACCCAAAGGATTATAAATAATTCTATTATAAAGACACATGCACACATATGTCTATTGTGGCACTGTTCACAAGAGCAAAGACTTAGAATCAACCCAAATGCCCATCAATGATAGACTGGACAAAGAAAATGTGGCACATATGCACCATGGAATACTATGCAGCCATAAAAAAGGATAAGTTCATGACCTTTGCAGGGACATGGATGAAACTGGAAACCATCATTCTCAGCAAACTGATACAGGAGCAGAAAACCAGCACCACATGTTCTCACTCATAAGTGAGTGTTGAACAATGAGAACACATGGACACAGGGAAGGGAATATCACGGACTGGGGCCTAGGGGTTGGGGGGCTAAGGGAGGAATAGTAGTGGGTAGGGGGAATGGGGAGAGATAGCATTAAGAGAAATACCTAATGTAGATGACAGGAAGATGGATGCAGCAAACCACCACCATAGCACATATATACCTATGTAACAAACCTACACGATCTGCACATGTACTTCAGAACTTAAAGTGTAATAAATAATTTTTTTTTTAAATAAAATCATAATTGACAGAAAATATATTTACCATTTATTAAGTGGAAGTGGATCATCATAAAGGTCTTCATCCCAAATCATCTTCACATTGAGTAGATTGAGGAAGAGGATAATGAGGATTGGTCTTATTGTTCAAGGCTCCATTGTGTATTTATTAGTAGAGACTTAGGAGAAAAAGAGCTGACAATACCTCTGGAGGTGGGAAGGTCTGATTTCCTCTCCCATTTATGGCTCTACTGGAGTTGAAGATAATGCAGAACAAACACTTAAAGCATTGTCCTAATGACAATCAAAATGAGAATGACAAGCAAGAGCAGGTTTGACTGGAGAATATTCCTTGGAAATGTTGAGTCTGGAAAAAGATATAGCTATTGATTGGATGACAGTATCTTCTTCTTTTTTGGGGGGCGGGGGGGGACGGAGTTTTGCTCTTGTTACCCAGGCTGGAGTGCAATGGCGCGATCTCAGCTCACCGCAACCTCTGCCTCCTGGGTTCAGGCAATTCTCCTGCCTCAGCTTCCTGAGCAGCCGGGATTACAGCCACGCGCCACCATGCCCAGCCAATTTTTTGTATTTTTAGTAGAGATGGGGTTTCACCGTGTTGACCAGGATGGTCTCGATCTCTTGACCTCGTGTTGACCTCGTGATCCACCCGCCTCGGCCTCCCAAAGTGCTGGGATTACAGGCTTGAGCCACCGCGCCCGGCCGACAGTATCTTCTTCTTAGGATGACTTAAGAAGAAGAAACATCTTCTTAAGTGACAGTATGTGACTTAAAATGACAGAGGTTATGTATAAGATAGCTTAAGGAAATTGGATTGACTTCCTTGATAGAACTTCTTTGGCATGTATTGCTTGACCAAACAACTGAAATTTTCAACTACGGAGTTTATATTTGAATTTCTACATGATAATACATTATAAATTCCCATGAAAGCCTATCTCATTGTACTTTCATTGTATCATCAATTCATTGAAAATAATGTAGCCCACCAAGACAAATATTGAATTCTATTAATTTTTTTATCTTTGTATATAGCAGATTCTATGCTAGAGGCTTTGAATCAGTGGAGAATATCACACAGTTCATAATCTTTAGAATCTTTCAATCTTGGGGAAGGGATAAAAAATAAACTATGAATCACAGGTATGGGTAAATGACATAAATAAAGAATGTTTAAACTATAAGGAGAAAAAAAGTAAGCCTGCTTGAAAAATATTGTTTATTTGAATTTAAGATTTTAGTTGTCTTAAAGTATGTGTAGTACTTCCCAATATGGAACAAAAAGGAAAAGGCTTTAGATAAAATAATAAAATGTACACACATCTGGAAGCAGGTGAGTATAGAGCATGTTTAGAAAAGTTTAAGTAGCTTGATGTAATTGAAATGAAATATAGAGATTGGCAGAAGACAAATATGGAAAAATATAAAAGAGCCAGATCATGATGGATATCCAATGCCAAGGTAGTGATTTAAGACTTTACCTTGCAGGCAGTTAAGAGCTGTTGAAACAGGGAATGAATTCATGATATTTGTGTTTTAAAATGTAAGCCTTTGTGTGAAGCATACATGGAAAGTGGAGGAAGATAAGATGCAGGTTGATTAGCTAGGAGCCTGTTGTAAAAGCTCAGAAGACATATTAAGAAGGCATGCACAAAAACAATGACACTTAGGATGGAGGCACCATCATGAACAGGCTTGATGAATAAAGTGATAATCTAGAAAAAAACATGAGGAAAATAAATGTGTTATGCAACTGTAAGGGCATGTAAAATGGAACTGTAGCAAAGACTTACTGCTTGCAAAACCTATTTCCTCCCTTCCTGGGCACAGAGTTAGGCTCAATATTACAGCTTCCCCTTTGGTATGTGGTGGCCATGTACTGATTTCTGGCTAATGGAATTTAATGAAAATCTCCTCCAGACCAGACCCATATTGTTTCCTCTTCCACAGGGTAGGGACTATCACGGTGACACTTGACACCATCTGTTGAAGATGGATAAGACTTACAAGATGGACAGATACAATGTCACCGAGGTACTACTGCTTGAAAAAAAAAATGCCCCAAATCAATAACATTTAATTTTTAATTTACATCAGTGAAACATAAACTTTGGGATTTGTTTATTTGGGCAGCTAACAATATCTTAACTGATATAAAGCCTTACTTCAAGAAAGTCCATCATGATAACAAATTTTTTTTTCTATATTTATCATGGTATCTCTCTATAAGTGTAGACACCTATAAAGTACAGTACATATGTATAGTATACAACACATATATTTACATTATTGTTAATACAAATTTTTATTTAAAAACATTCAACATTGACTTGCTAGGGGAATAGGGCCAGGCATGGTGGCTCACACCTGTAATACCAGCACTTTAGGAGACCGAGGTGGGCAGATTACCTGAGGTCAGGAGTTTGAGACCAGCCTAGCTAACATGGCAAAACCCTGTCTACTAAAAACACAAAATTTAGCAGGACATGGTGGCATGTGCCTGTGGAGGCTGAGGCAGAAGAATTGCTTGAATCCAGGAGGTGGAGGTTGCAGTGAGCTGAGATGGTGCCACTGCACTCCAGCCTGGGAGACAGAGTGAGACTCCATCTCAGAAAAAAAAAAAAAAAAAAAAAAAAGAATTAAGCTCACTGGTTCCTAATATAACAAGTAGGCGATGCCCCTATAACAACAGAGCAAACCCCCAAATCTGTTTAGATAAAGTCATTTACTTATTTGGATTTATGACAAGATTTATATTGCTATCTACAAATAGATATCAATAAAGAGATTTTATAGCTTTTTGACATTCAATATATTATACAGGTTTAAAAGGCCCTGGAAATGAATGAACTATCTAAGCTGAATAACTCTCCACTTGTAAAAAGGCTTCTTAAAGTATAGAGCCCTCAGATTTAATACTTAATCTTACTTGTTTAAGCACATGATAAAACGTGGACAGGTTATTCATTGGGTAGAACAATCCTGATGGAACAATGCAGTCTCCACAGGGCTAAAGCCAAAATGAAAGAAATGACAGATACATCTTATAAGGGGAAATAATTGAAAGAATGCTTGGTTTTAATGTTTCTGTTAAACAATATTATCTTACTTTTCTTTTGATATGAAGCCCTCTTCCTTACCCATAAAAGCTCATTTGTTATATGATCTGGGTATATTCTATTGAGATGCTTTTGGGCCAGTCCAAGTGCCTGAAATACTGCAGAAGCTCTCTTACGTTATTTTGCACATACAATAGCTTGTTTGATTTTGCATTATGGTCTTACAAGAGTAGGTTCAATTTACCAGTTAATAGTTTAGATAAAGGCCTGAAATACTGTGGCCAACTGGGTCTCCAAGTCAGGCATTAGCTATTTGATAAAGTCATTAAAAACACAGAGGATGTACATCTTTGATTAATACAAATAATAGAAAATTTCCTAAATAATGTTTTGCCCTGGGCTGCTTCCAAAATAGTAATTCACAAAATATGACTTTTTTTTTTTTTATTGGGGAGGTTATAAAAATTTGTTTGTTGGAAGTAGAGAAGGAAATGTAATTAAAGGCTAAATTCAGACTCAGATTTCATTTTAACCAAAAGAATATGTGTGATTTGGACACCAGTCACCTAGGCACTTCCTATTTTAAGGCAGTGCACATTGTCAGCAAATCAAATTATCCAATAGCAAAACTACATCTGGCAGAGCTATCTATGCCAGGTAACCTTAAATAGATGCTCGGGGGTAGTTAGCTGTGTTGCAACACTGGGCTTTGCTGGTAAGAATTATCTAAAGTTCCTCTTTGTAGCATTGCTATTAAAAGAATAAAATGGGAAGAGGTGAAATGAAAACATTAAGCTTGTGGGTATATGTGTGTGTTTTAATGTCCCCTTTACATTTGAAAGTGCTAACAACAGCATATTTAAAATAAAGAAACTCTGGGGTTTCGTTTTATGTATTTTTAATTTTCCTTTTGTATATGGTCTTTATAAAATAGGGCTTTAGATCATATATGCTTAATAAAGGCCTATTATAAATAATTTACATTTAGGAAATCAGGAAGTTTTGAATTGGGATTGACTTGAGGTACCAATCGAATCTGAAAATGCCCAATTAAATTATTTTTGTTGTCATTAATCTGAGGAAAAGCTTTAATTTTTAATCTCATCAAAGGAGTATGTGGAGGGCTGTTTACAATAATTTTCTTAAATGTATTACACTTTTGAAAGGCTGATTCAAATCCACACTTGTGGACTGCACAACACATACCCATACAGACAAACAGACACACATAGACACACAGACATGCCTAGTCTGGTAATTCAAATCTGATAACAGTTTTTTTTTTTCCTCTTATGGGCAAAGATGACAGTTATATATGAAATCCAAAGTGGGCCTCGAGTTTCCAATAGGGTTGTACATCTAGTGTTTGTTTTACTGCAAATATTAAACAAGAAACACGCTCTTTCCTATATGCAATGTTCTAAGCAAATGTGTCCACATGTATGACATTCAAAACATGTCATTGGCTCTGCAACAGTCATGATGGTTCGGGAGGAGGCATGATGTTTCTTTTAAAGAGAAAAGTAGGAAAAAAAAAAAACCTCTGTGAGAATCTTTGGTGATATCTGGGTTCAGAATTTAAGAATTTCCTAGGCTGTTCAGCATCAGCAAGAACAAACCAAGCCTTTCACTTAATAAGTTAAATCACTGTTCCCCAAAGAATGAGTTGGCACGAGAGTTTTGGGGTCTTTAGCCCTTATCTTAAATATTCTGTGAGCAATTATAATTTATTCAAATGTATTTGTTCCCTGAAATGTAATGCTTGTTTTCTCTTTAGCCAAAAACTAGGAATGAGGTTGAAAATGGCGAAGTGTAGAGCATGGGATTCAGAAATTCATAAAGCCATGAGTAAACTTCTAACTAGCCCGCATGTGATACCCAACCATACTAGTTTATTCACCCTAAGATTGTCCATCCTGTAACTCAAAACCCTTTGTCAGGTCTGAGAAATGTTTTGTTTTCTTAACCTGATGTTGTTTTAAAAGGCAATGCCCAGATGTTCTGGGTTTGTGATAAAGAGAGAATTAATGAGTCTGTCTGTCCGACTGGAGCCTATTTATGAATCTATATGAATGCCAATTGCAGGTTAAAGTGTGATGTTCCTGGTGCACAGAGGACTCACAAACATTTTAGAGAAAATAAAAGGTTTCAATTAATCTTTCCTTTAAACACTTTTCATTTTCACAGTCTACCAACAAATAGATTCAGGCATGTTCTGGGATCACTTTAAAACCCTGATCTGTTATTTCTTCTTTTGCTTCTTCTGCATTTATAAAACCTTAAAGCAATTGCCTCTGTTGATGCAAGTCAGGCTTTGCTCTGTTTTGTTGCTTTAACCTTAAGCTTTACTGTAAGCTGTGTAAACTAAAATTATAGATCTCTCTTCATTTTTCAAGTTGTTTCCCTCTAAGAAATCCCTTCTGTCTTTTTCCTAAGTAAAAAATACTAAAAATATGTTTGAATAGAAACTGTAGCAATAATGACCTTGGCTGAAGTTTTGGCTGAGCATGACCCACATGAACCAAGGGGAAAATTCTACCTACAGTAAGCTGAAGGTCACCAGGGCCTTCTCAAAGTATTTTCAATAAAGCTATTTCATTTCTTTTCTTTATTTCTATTTTTTTCTAAGCATTGAACATAAGAAATCATGAGACAAATAGGTTCTATATCCATCATCTCTTGACAAGTGAAATACTGACCTTCTCTAGCTCAGGGTAGTATGATCCTTGATTTCTGTCTAAAAACTTGAAATAATCTTATTGAGTTATATTCTCCTTTAGCTACTAAAGAGGGTTGGTATGTAAATCCCATTTATACTAATGAGATTGTGTGTGTAAATTACTGTATATGGAGGCGGGACTGTGCCCCATGGAATTGATGTGTTGGTTTAGAAATTACAATGTGTAACACGTCTCTTATCCTGTAGATCATAATAATTTCATAGTGCAATTAGCTAATCACAATTTAGTGACTATTCAGTTGAAGGTGCTATCTTTTATTCATATCCAACCATCTACTTTAGAAAATAATAAATGTCCATATGGTTAACCATTTAAAGACCAGCCTTCTTAAGGCCTATAACTTTTGCTAAAATGTTGATAAATGTATTCAGCAAAAATCATTATAAGAATGATAGATTTTTAACATAGGGTATTAAAAAATAAAGATTGAAACTAGAAACTTCCTTGGGTCAAAGAGAAAGAAACCATGGGTTTCTTTACTTTTTCTGACATTATTATTATAAGAATTTGTTGGCTGGGCATGGTGGCTCACACCTGTAGTTCCAGCACTTTGGGAGCCTGAGGCAGGCAGATCACAAGATCAGGAGTTCAAGACCAGCCTGGCCAACATAGTGAAACCCCGTCTCTACTAAAGTTCAAAAATTAGCCAGGCCGGTGGTGAGTGCCTGTAATCCCAGCTATTTGGGAGGCTGAGGCAGGAGACTCCCTTGAACCCAGGAGGAGGAGTTTGCAGTGAGCTGAGACCATACGACTACACTCCAGCCTGGGTGACAGTAGCAAAAACATTGTCTAAAAACCAAAACAAAACAAATTTGTTTAAAATCATTTCTTTCTCTGAAATATAGCAGATTTCAATTATTTCTCAATAAGCAGCTTCATCCTAAATGTTTTAGTGATTTCAAGAACTTATTGGATTTTATTTATTTCCTTGTCGTGGACCTGACAGTGCTTATAGACTAAAACTTAAGGAGTACTGGGGGCCTAGTGTGAATCTGTAATCGAAATATTTGACTGTAAGTTTTCTCTTTATACTTTTTAATTATAAAAGTTTTAGTATAAAATTGTGGAAATATATAGAAAATGTTAATATTATTTTTTTCTGAGTTTAAAGTTATTTTAAACTTCTTATGGTTTATTGACCCACATTATAGTAATAAGGCATAACTCGAATATAACCTAAGCATATATAAACATGTTTGATATTCCATCCTAAATGAAATAAGTAAACCATATAATAACTTTTAAGCTAATGTATTAGTCCATTTTTATGCTGATGATAAAGACATACCTGAGACTGGCAAATTTACAAAAGAAAGAGGTTTATTGGACTTGCAGTTCCACATGGCTGGCAGGCCTCAAAATCATGGCAGAAGACAAACGGGAGAAAGTCACATCTTAAACATGGATGGCCGCAGGCAAAGAGAGAGATTGGGCAGGGAAATTCCCCCTTATAATGCCACCAGATCTTGTAAGACTTGTTCGCTATCATGAGAACAGCATGGGAAAGACTTGCCCCCATAATTTAATTACCTCCCACTGAGTCCCTCACATCGCACATGGGTATTCAAGATGAGATCTGGGTGAGGAAACAACCAAACCATATCACTAACCCTGTAGAGAAATTAGATTTGGCCCTCTTGCTTTGCATGATATAACTAATATAACTTGCAACTTTATACAATTTAATGTTTTAAAATGTATATTCCTACCTCCTTGCAAAAAGAATTTGATGAATATTGCATAGAACTGACCATTTTTCCATTACGAAAATATATATAATTTTTTTTATATAATTTTCTTTTTTTTTTTTTTTTTGAGACGGAGTTTCGCT
>NW_016107342.1:9594686-9644484 GCF_001604975.1 Cebus imitator | reverse complement strand
CACCATGCCCAGCTAATTTTTTTTGTATTTTTAGTAGAGACGGGGTTTCACCATGTTGACCAGGATGGTCTCGATCTCTTGACCTCGTGATCCACCCGCCTTGGCCTCCCAAAGTGCTGGGATTACAGGCTTGAGCCACCGCGCCCGGCCTATAATTTTCTTCATATTTTTCAATTTCCTACTTTGAACTAGGGAAAAAAGTGAGATTATTTCAAAATTTATATTGCCATTGGATTGTCAATTCAATTTCCTCTGTCCAGAAGCTCGAGACATCTAAAAAAGTATCTAAAAATATAAGCTAAAAGCCAAAATTCTAATTATTAAAAGAGCTTTACAAAGAGATAGGAATGTAAAAATAAAAAATAGAAATGAAAAGGATATCATTTGAAGATTCCACTGTGAAAAGGTCAGTGTCCACAGGTACAATTTATCTGTGATCTTCCTTGAGGATCAGGTGTCAATCATTTAGATCTATTCAGGGAGCTTCGCATCTTACACAACTCATCCTGTCCTGGACTGTACTTCAGCAACACTGGATTTCTTTTCTTTCTTCAAACCTGTTAAGTTCTTTCCCTCCTCAGGACCTTTGCCTGGGACATTTTCTCTGTCCAGAAAGCTCTTTCTCTGGCTGCCTCCTTTTCATCTTTATTAAAGTTAAATATCACGTCCTCTGAGGCATCTTCTGACAACTCAATCTAAAGTAGTTACTGTCTCCAACATCATCCCTTTCTGTTGCCTGCAGAGCACTGATCACAGGACATAATTGATCTTTACTTGTTCACCTGATGATTTAATGCCACCTTTTGCCACTATCCTGCATTCTTTGAGTACATGATCTTTTTTTCTTGGTGACTCTGTGCGCAGAAGTGATCATAGTCTCTGGTACATAGACAACAATTTTAAAATATTTTTAAAATTAAAGGATAACAGAGTTGTGAGATATTCAAAGAAATAAGATTCTGTCTCAAGAACCCCAGATCTGAGTGAAGCAAAATATAGACATGTGCAAATTGAAAACAGTATTCCAAGGTTATAGCATATTGCTGACTACCACAGTAAATGTTCAAAAGAATGAGAATGAGAAATTATAGAGGTCTGGAGTAGTCAAGAAAGTCTTAATACAGTTGAGAAGACCGGAGTGGCTGGGTGGTGTAATCCCAGCACTTTGGGAGGCTGAGGCTGGTGGATCACTTGAGGTCAGGAGTTCGAGACCAGCCTTGCCAACATAGTGAAACCCCATCTCTATGAAAAACACAAAACTTTCCCAGGCATGGTGGCAGCATCTGTAACCCCAACTACTTGGGAGGTTGAGGGAGGAGAATTGCTTGAACCCCGGAGGCAGAGGTTGCAGTGGGCTGAGATTGTACCACTGCACTCCAACCTGGGTGACAGAATGAGAGACTCTGTCTCAAAAAAAAAAAAAAAAAAGACAAGTTTTGGTGAAAATCACAGTTTGAATGTAGACAGACTGAGATATGCTAAGCCAATCTTATTATGGGCAAGAGGCCACCATTCATTCAGTCATTCAACAGATATTTTTGAATACTTACAACATTTTGGAAGCTGGAGTTATAGCCCCAAACAAAACAGACAAGTCCTTGCCCTCAGGAAACAGCATTACTTATTGGCTGACTTTTGAAGAATTATTAATACTTACTCTCCCTAAATCTCAGTTTCCTCATATGTAAAGCTGGAATAAAAATAGTCCTTTGTAGCAAACACTATGTGTATCGCATTCAGATCCTTTTGGTTTTCTTTCACCAACTCTATGTGACACCCACTCCCACCAACCCCAGTTCTACATACTTTGCTGCTAAGGGCTCTCAGCTTTCTCAAGTTTCATGGTCCATATTATTGGTCTTGGTTGCTTGATTGGAGCATTGCATTGAAAATTTTTCTGCAACTGCTACCTGGATCTCTGGCAAAGGAGAATTGCTTGAACTAATTTGTGATACTTTACTTGGCATAGGAAGGAGTTCCAGTATGAAGTTATGTCTCTCCACTTATGCCAACTAGAGGCAAGGAGCCTTCGCTGAGGCTTTTATAATGATGCAAATTCAAGTGTGAGTTCTGTACTGGGTTGAACACAGTTTGCAATGAAGAGAAGAGAATGGAGTCAATTATGTCATTTAAAAAGAATCAGCATGCTTTGCTAGCTAACCAAATGAGTGTGGTTGGCAAATGTAAGAGAGGGAGGGGTAACAGGATAAAGAAACAAGGTTAATGGAAATATTTGCTCAAATATTTCCCTTTGGCCAGGAAAAATGCTATAATTTAAAGAAATATGCAGGTAAATATGTTGAACATGGAAGCCAGTTTGAGAAAAATGACACATTTACTTTAAGCAAATCTGATGAGGTGAACTTGAGGAATGTGTTCGCAGTTGGAGGTGGTGTTCAGAGTCGAGAAGAGGATATAAATATTTTTGGCAATGAGGGTAGGAATAAGATGCTAAATGAATAGCCAGGGGTTCAGTAAACACATGTCCCAGCTTGGTTCACTCCTCTTTCCTCTTCCCAAGGCATATATTCAGGAAGCTAAACAATAACTTTTGTAACAATCATCTCAAAACGGCTAGGTCTTGATTAATAAGTGACAACTGTTCTAATTTTTGACCCAGTTTCCAACTTAGAATAAACTACAGAAAGCCAAGTATGTACTCTTAGCAACTAACATAGCATGCCCCAAATCTAGTTAACCACCTATCGCTTTCCCACACCAACAGCCTCCAGTCAGGATGTGCCTAAAACCTTCCCTTTATTCCACTACTGTATGAAGCTTTCCCACTCTCTTCTTGCTTTGGAGTCTCTGCCAAAACACGATGATGGGTGGTTGACTCCCTGGCTATAGCAAGCTCTGAATAAATAGATTTTGGTTTTTTCATTTGGTAGTTTTTCACTTATTTCCATATCTGCCGTTTGCTAAAAATAGATAAGTTAATTAGAATATAAGCTCAAGGAAAGAATATGTTTGGGTAAATAGTTAATTTTCAGGAGTCTATGTTTGAGAAGATGCAGAAGTCAAGAAGAAAGGATTGGATAAACTACTGATTGTGAATATATACCTTGGGATAGGTTACTGACAGAGAGTGAGAGAGAGAAAGAGAGAGAGAGAGGGAGAAAGACAGACAGACAGAGAGAGAGAGAGAGAAAGAGAGAGAGAATGCTTGACAAGGCTAAAAAGTAGACCTGAGAAGTGGGGATAGTTAAGAACACAAAGAGGGTCATCTTTTTCCTTCCTCATCCTTAGTGCTTGATCTCTAGCACAGGATGAAGGCGCCTGAAGCAAAGTTCCTTGCATTTTATCCAAAACAGAGCAGCAAATAGGCTAAATATAAAGGCCTGGGCTTTTAATTTTTTGTAGTTGCTTTGAATTGTCAACCAATTACATGACCACACAATAATTTTTGTTTCCTCAACAATAAAAATAACAATAATGACTTGGAATTCAGGAAAAATGATTCATATGGAACAGTTTCAGCCTCTCTATTAGATTACTTTAAGGTCAGCATGAATCAGAGGAACCTGTTCTTAATGTAATGGTAATTAGGACTCTCCACCCTGTTTCTCTGCTATTTTCTTCTCCTCCCAGGTCTCCTTTGCCAAGAAATCTTCCACATCTCCACCTCTGCTGTTGATAAGTCCAAATCAATCTCTCAACAACTCACCAGCAAAAGTATTCTCTCACAATCTCCTTGGACTTGGGGTCATTCTTGTTATTTCCAATACAGGACTGAATTTTTAAAAATATATAATGTTCTCATAGTGGTCAAATGAGGTGAATGTTTGAAACCAACCAACATATTTTCCTGGCACTTTGAGTTCTTAAACCCACCCAGGATTTTCTTAGACACGCAAATCATCAAGTCCCACCCCAGACCTGCAGTATCAGAACCCCTGCCTGGGAGGCACAGTAATCTGTATTCTAACACACCATCCAGGTGAATTTCAAATTTTGAGAAATGTTTGAAGACAGGGGTTGGGAAACTACAGCTGGTATGCAAATCCTGCCCACTGTTTATTTTGGTACAGCCTGGTAAGCTAAAATGATCTTTACATTTTTTAAATGATTTTAAAAATCAAAAGGGGATGAATAATTTGTTATATGTAAAAATTTTACAAAATTCAAATTCTATAGCCACTATAGTTTCATTAGAACGCAGCTATACCCGTATGTTTACATATGGTACATGGCTGCTTTTGCAAAAACTGAATAATTGTGGACATGATCAAATGGCCCACAAAGCCTAAAATAGTTTATTATCTGCATCTTTACAGAAAAAGTTGATCCCCTACTTTTAGGGCATAAGTTTTCTAGGATCAACAATACATTGGCAACAAGCACCAAAAGTTTGCTTTTTCTTGCGGTGTGTCTCTCCTTCAGATGCTTTATTCCACAGGCATGGAAATCCACTGGCATTCCCACTCAGTCAGACTCCTTCATTCCCAAAAGTCAGCCTCATCAGGACTGCTTCACAGCAAGGGAAAGTTGAAGACATTCTCTGGAAATATCTTATTGCTGGTTTAGCAGAGGTTCTCAAATTTGGCTGTGCATAAGATTGCCCATGGAGCTTGATAAAGTTGTAGATCCCTGAGGCAAATCCCAGAGGCAAATCTGAATTGGAAGCTCTGAGTTGGGCACCAGGAATCTGCATTTTTGTAAGCACCTGAGAAGATTCTGAGTCTGATAGTCTGAAGGACAAACTTTCCAGAAACACCAACTTACAGAAATGCTCCAAGGAAAGCATTACTGGTATTAGAGAAGAGGCTGGTGGCAGCTTATATACTCTTCACTCAAAATAACTGGCTTCTGTACTAGTTTTCCATTGCCAATGATTAGGTACAACCTGGCTTTTAGATTGAGGTCTGGGATTTGAGGTTAGAAAGTAAAAGGGAAGAAATGTTCTAAAAGTATGAAAATGTAAAAACACAATTGGATTACAGTGTGATGCAAAGCAGGCTGGATTTTTAGCCACTCTAATAGAGAAGTCTCTGAAATCAGTGAGATATCCAGTGTATCTTTTTATTTTGTTGTTATCTATGATTTCTCTGTAATTTAGCCATTTTTAAAATTTTACTTCTTAATGCATTTAAGGTTTCTCTACAAAAGAAAAAAATCAGTCAACTTATTTGTGGTGTTACCTACAATTTGACCAAACACAGTGGGCCACATGTTGCTCTCTTCCTTGTCAACATCATTAACTCT
Source organism: Cebus imitator (assembly GCF_001604975.1). Classification (NCBI taxonomy): domain Eukaryota; kingdom Metazoa; phylum Chordata; class Mammalia; order Primates; family Cebidae; genus Cebus; species Cebus imitator. The sequence continues at coordinate 9,639,279 of NW_016107342.1, read as the reverse complement.
TTTCTATTTTGTGTCTTATTTCTCTGAATTTGGTAGAACAGGGACTTTTTGTGTACTTTCTGCCTGAGGCCTTTCATACGAAGAGTGAAAATTGCAAATTAAAGAAATGTGAACCTAAAAAAGAAGTACAGGCCTTAAAATACTTTTTCTCACTTCTCTATATGTCTAATTACATTTACTTTCTACAATATTAGTAGCATAACTCAAACTTTTCAAGAAACCATCTAGCAGAAATCTTGCTATTAAATAAGTCAACAAGCAACATACATCTCTTTGTGTATCATTTAATTGTAGAAAGAAATGACATTTATAGGAGTGTTCTTTCTGTTTCTGATGTTTGTTTGATAATATCATGTGGCATTCTGCTTTTTCTATTTTCATCGTTGAATGAACTCTTTAATAACCACCACAATAAAAATACAAACTAATTCATGTTCTTTTCATCTAAATCGCACAAGCAACTGTACAGGACAAGTGAGTAAATATTTTCAGCTCTAGATAAGAATCTCTAGCCAGGGATTTAAGGACTATTTGGTTCAGCAAAGTACTAAGTAAATAAAAAGAGTGATCCACAAGTATCCAGTCTTGGGGCCAGTGACCCTGATGCTGTGAAATAAAGAAGTACTTGTCCCTCCTCAGTTAGGAGAGCTTTCAACATATCACACAAGTCCCACCCAGGAGGTGAAGGTTCTTTTCCTTCCTTCCTTCATGTTCTCCTGCTTGCCCTGCTGACAGCAAGTCTAAGGAAGGTGATGAATCATGCTAGAAAGGTGGGGCCTATCAGTTATTTCTATGAGCCCAGCTTGCACTGACTCATTTCTATGGAAGCAGCATGCTTCTATGGCAGAGGCCAGCTACTTATTTATTTATTTAGTTATTGCTTTCGTGCATGTGCTTTTCCAGACGTAAAACATACACCAGCAGCCTCCTGAGTGGGTTCCAGAAGTGAAAAAAAATTATAAATTGAATGCACATGGAGAAAGCATGTCCCCATCCAAGACCTCACAGGCTCCCACCCTAGCCATCCAAGTCCACACCCTCATGGTTTACATAGCACCTTTCATCCAAGGATCCCAGAGAGCTGCTCCAACACAAAGGAATTAAACTAAGAGAAGGATATGTTTGGTTTTCCCCTTGACTAGTAAAAGGAACTATTGGGCCCTCTAGAGTCCAAGGCCACACAGGCAGGCTATGTATATAACTCGGAATCAAATTAGATCTAAAGTCCCTAAGTGATCAATTTTACATTTTGGAAAGTCTAAATCACTGGTGATTATTTTTATGCAGAGTGGAAAAAACATGAAGCGAGAAGACTTTGCTTTTGGAAATGCACTCCCTTGCACCCCACTTCCACTCCATTTTTTCCTAATTATCACACTCTTTTCCCAAACATCAGGCACTTTCATGCTGTCTTCCCAGGAGAGCAATCTAATCAAATCAGTCATATTAAGGTGCTATGATATGACTGCTTATCCCATGTATATTTGGGTTTTTTTTTTAAATACCCTAAGAAATAAAGAAATCACTGAAAATGAAGAAATTTGCTTTATCTTAAGGTGAAATTTTTGATGTATATGAGGCTTTCCAATAATCTGTATATATGTAATTTATACTTTCTCTGCCTAAGTTAAAGACATACTTGGCTCAAAACATGGCTGAGACCATGCAGTAAAATGTGGCTTATCAGGGACAGCCTATGGAAAGCTACTGTTTTCCCCTGTGCACAGTTTTCAAATTTAGCCATTGCTTTAGATTACTGGCCTAAGGGACTTGCATATTTAGTTCAAACCTCCAATGTCAACTGAAAATATATAAAAATGTAGAATCTGAGACAAGTTCAACTCAGTATCTAGTCAAGGCTAAGCTACTCTTGATCCATCATACCTCTCAGTCATTTTACTGTGGCTTCTGGCAACTGCTGGCTTCATTTTCCTTTGCTTCCATGCTTGGATTTAATTCACTAGATTCTAGACATCATGACTGTTACCTGTACCCATTCTCATGCCTGGTTTCATTGCTTTAAGTCTTACTGCTGTAAGAACTACAGGGCTGAACTCCTTTTTCCCAGTTTGTTATTTTTACCCGTCATTCACAGTTTGCTTCTTCCCACCTTCTAGAATGACTCAGCATTATGTGGAGAGCATCCAGTGTGAGCCTGCGAGAGCACAGAACATTAAATCCCCAATATCTGGAAACCACTGGCCTAGAACCCTTGAACAACCAGTCTCTCCATCTCTCCTTGCAATCTTTCTACCCTGAGGCAATCGGCTTAGTGGAAGAGGCAAATGGAAAGAGAACAAGTTAATGTTCTTAGGGGTTTATAAAGGTCATTTGATGAATGAATCCTAGATATGTAAAAACTATAGGCTCCTGAAATAGGATATGAGACATCCTGAATTCTTCTTTTTAGTCAAGGATACTAAAACTCCAAAAGGTGTAATTATACTGCCCAGCACCACAAACTCACTGACAAAGTGAATTAGAACTAGAGTCTGGTCTCTCGAGGCTCGAGAGAAGGTTCTTCCTATTAAACTACACACCCTGCTCCTTTCTTATAATACTAACTTTTAAAAAATATACAGCATGGGGAGCTGCTTTAATGTTGGTCTCCCAGCTCCCCAGAACCATTTTCAGCAAGGTTTATAGGTCCTGGCCCCATGTCTGCAAAAGGGCCCCTGAACACATACTTGAAATTTTTACATGTGTCAGATAAACAGACCTAAGCCCAGCAAAATTAAGATTTTCTCATTTCCTTCCGCTTCTGCTGATATTCTGGTCATAGTGGATATTAAATATATATTTCATGCCAAAATCTCAAGATTTCTAAAATTCTGGTTACTGTTCCCATACCTCATATTCATTCTACTTTGAGCAATTATGGTTCTAGCAGAAAAGTATCTTCTCATTTACTATAGATATGTCTCTATTTGTAAACAGCACCAGGGCCAATATACACTCATCCTAGTGTCTCACATGCTCTGCTCTCTACATCACACCCACACCACAGGGAAATTGATGCTCCTGATCATGGCACAAATAATAATGAAGGTGAAAACTTGCTAGGGAAGGGTTCCATATTCTTCAGAAGACTTCCATAGTAAAGTCTTCTGAAAAATATGGAACCCTTGGAAATATGGAAAAAGTCTTCTGAAAAATACCCTTGAAAAATATGTATACACACCCATGGTTTGTTCTCAATTCTGACATATTAAAGCTCACCTAGTTGTCACTCTTTTATTTTACAAAAGAAGTAGTTTTAATTGATTCACCTGATTGGCTAAAACAGGCACAATGTAGATCACAGACCCCTGCCTAAACTATAGAGAGAAAGGTACTTTGAGGAGTATTTTAAGGAAAGAAAAAGTGTTTGGGGGTTAACATCAGAATTCAAATAGTTCACACTCCCTTTATTCTCGGATCATTTCAATTATTTCTTCTTATGCCAAGCAAATTTACGAAATGGGAAAACTTTTAAGTTCAGCAAACCACTACTTTGGATTCAGCAAAGCACCCCTAGCCCTCAAGAATATCAGACCCTATTTCCCAGAGCAGAACATGAATAGGAGCACGATTTGCAGATCAAATCAACACATATATTATTATTGGTGAGGTATCCTTTGTACAAGGCAAAATGTGGCTTGAGTTGTAATATTAAAATTTTATAATATTAAAATATTGTTATTTTCCTTCAGGGGGAACGTAATTATTTCTGTCGCTTGGAGAATAAAATTTTTGCCTATGGCATGCATTATCTTGTCATGGTCAAAAACAATGTGTTATTTATCTTTCCTTTTCTTCTATGCCTCCTTAAAATTGCATGCTGACCATTTTCTTCCTTCTGCTCATACCACAGGTTTACTGTTTACCACCCACTCAAATGCTGATAAGGAAGCCACATGTACAGACATACTTTCTGTTTTGCTTCTTTTTTACTGTGTTAAGGTTGAGTAACAAGTAAAGATTTTGCCATGGAATGAAAACAAGGGTATCAGCTTTCATGTAAATATCATTTATCTCCTTTTACCTGGAGTAAAATAATAAATAAGGCATGTCTTTTTTTCTTGCCCTGCACAGATACTGTTCTATCTTGCTGTCTAAAGTTCAGGGTAAGCAGAGACTACCATTGCATTCCTTCACAAGACTGATGCTGTTTATCAAATGTTTTCTGTAGAAGCAATCCAACTACCAAACAAGCAGAGATGAATCTCTGCTTTTTCTTGCAAGAGCACCCCAGGAGGCAAAAATTTGCAATAGTCCTAAATAAAAATAAATTAAGAAAAAAAAATGAAAAGTTCTTTTGAAATGTATTTTTGGTTGTGAAATTAGAGGGAAAAATAGCATACTGGAAGTTATTCAGTCTCTCAAGATATTTCATATTCTGAAAAGTGTCTCCCTTTTCGGAAAGAGTTAATCTATTTAAACTAGTCTTAGAGGTTTTTAAAAATAACAACAAAAACAACACCGAACAGAAAATACACCACCAACAAGCTTTTCTATTCTTTTAGTAATAAAGAACTTTTACTTAGAATGGATTATGTATTAAAGTTTTTCCGTGTCTTTGCCTAGCTCAGCAAACCTTTGTTCTGAATGCTTTGTGACTATTGGTGCCTTTGATTATAGATTACACCACCATTTGATTTATTTCTTTCTCATGGGCAGCATATTTCTTTCATTGAGCAACATTCTGAAACTTGGAAATCTAACCTGTGTTTTAATCTTAGGAAAGAAACATTCATATGGTAAATCCTCCCCAGTTGGACTTGGTATTCATTCAACTCTTATATGGTTGATTTCAGGCCAGCTTTAATTATGCAATCGCCCTCAACTCAAAGAGGATAGTAGAATACAAAAGCACTTTCCAACACTGTGTTTAATAGAGTGCCAGTTTTCTGGAAGAAGCAAAAAACTGGGAAATGTTAGTTAATATTTAACAATGAAGTAATAATCTCCAAATGCAAGTCTACAGGACAGGAAGAGCAATTTATTGTAAAAATTAGAGATCATTTAGGTCTGAAATTCAGGTACAATCTCTTATGTGTCACTGCCAGTATTAACACGTGTGTGTGTGTGTGTGTGTGTGTGTGTGTGTGTGTGTGTATTTTTTAATTCTTCTTTTTACCAAGAAGAAAACAAAAGCAGTCACTTGGCCTGTTTTATGAATTATATAAAAATTAAATGCACCAGCATCACCTCTGAATTCAGTTGGTTATTTTTGTCATCTAGAAAATGTGGTTGCTTTAAGCACAGTTTCCAGGGAAGTACTTTTTACACATTCTAAATTACTTGTCCAGTCATTTTCTTATATTACATTACTCACATCCCCTTGCTGGAGGAAATTCCCTCTTACAAATGCTGTATCACTGGGATCTATGTATATTTATATAACCCTGGTGGTTCTGTTTCTTCTTAGACAAACTCAGTGGCACTATTTCCTAAACTGAACTCCGTTGTCTCCATTAATATTAATTTCACACTCAAGAAAAGCAAAATGCACTCAAATCTCCCAGGCCTTTTCTTCAGAATCTTTATAGCTAGCAAGCTCTGCTCTGATTTAGGAGTTTATAAGAGAGTTCTCAAACTTCCTAGAAAGCTCAGCATTGTAACGTTTTGGTTGAATGCTTGCAGGACAACTGTTCCCTTCCATATTGGCATGTATTTTCTCTCTATTAATGATCCAGAACGAGGATAAATCAAAGATCCTTAGCTCTAGCTAAAAGAAATGTGTTCTCCAAATAAACAAGCAGGAAAGTTGAGCACTCCAGAGAGCTGAGACCCCCACGATTGTCTGGCTCATTCGAATGACCCAGAAAGGTTATGCAGACTTCTTGTCTACATGAGCCTAGAAGGCCCCCTGGGAACAGCTATGGGCTCAACTGTTGTGGCATGCTCACCATAATAGAGTAGTAGTATAGCCTGAAAACCTGCCCTTTAGATGATAATATAGTGGGACCTCCCATGTTACATGCCTGTAACCAGGAACCTGGAGCCCTTGGATTGCAATATACGGATCTCATGGTGACATGATCCTTACATTTGCTTAATGCTAAATGTGGAGGATGTTGAGAGAAGGCTGAAGGACCGTAGTAGCTAGGTCCAGCTTCTCTATGTTATTAGATTCTGAGACAGAAAGTAAGTATATACCCAAGCATTGCTTTGGACTTTAAATAAATTGGAAGGGCAGCAAACCCTTAAGTAATCCTCATTGGAAAACACTGAGGCCTGTATCCAGATTAAGTAACATGACCACTGAGTTTCCTTGCTTTTTTCTGCAACCTTGGATATAGATTCTTGTACTAACCAATATTTTTTGAATGGTTCATTTAACTCCTATGTGACCTAAACAGGACATTTGGTGGGGCAAAAAATAATTTACAAGTGTCCCTGTCCTAATTACTGTCTAATCGTTACCTCATTCATGCTTTTACATAAGTTTCTGTGGGCATACAAGTACAACATTTTCCTAAATATTTGTCAGAAGTGCTCATGCTGTTAAACTTCACCAAGCATTTTCTTAGAAATGCTTTCTTTAAAGGTATTCAGTTGATTCTTCAGTTTTCTATAAATTTGTGATCTCAATGCTGAAAAAATCCTTCTGAATCCCTTTTTATTACTCACAAGTAGTTGATCATGTTAAGAGGCTTAGAACTATTTGGCAAATGTTCCGTGTCTCATGATTTCATGCAAGGCAGCAGAAAAGCAATTATTGTGGTATTTTTCTTAAAAAAATAGAAAGTTCTCATCTGATTTGAAGGTTGGGTGGAGCCCAGGGTGTGTCTCTTCTGTCTCTTCTGGTTTCTGGTGAGGTCAACATTTTTCAGAGGAAGTCTATTTATTAGCTATAGAAAAGGATAAAAGTACAAGACGGTTACCGGTGTATTGTGATTTTCTTTTCTGGGCAGTCATAAATTCATTTTTATCTGTTCTAAAGTCCATTTCAGAAGACAAACTGGATTTTGAGAACCTCTTACAAGATGGTCAGTGTAGGTGTTAGGGTTTCTGAGGCAGGAGGAGGTGAAGTGAGAGAAAGGAGGGTGCTTGTGCATTTATACTATGTATCTGCACTTACAGCTATCACTTCAGGAGATCCTGGTTGTATCTCATTAACCTTTCAGGCCATTTTTTGCAGAGACTACATAGGTGGTCAGAATAAGCAAACCAAAGTAACTGGGGCTTGACAAGCAAACCAGTATGGAACTATTAGTGCCAAGGTCAAGATTTTGGTTTGATATCAACAAAGAAAACATGGCTTAGGAGTCAGGACATGAGACAGTAATTTTTTTTTAAATCTTTCTTAAGAAGCAACATGCCTTATAGAAATGACACATCATTTCTCAGATTTCCACAATTTATTATGATAGAGGAATAAATCTGGAAATATTTACAGCCTGACATACACACACACACACACACACACACACACATATACACATACACACACACATATATATAGCAAAATTACAACACTATCAAAAATTGTAGAATTGAAATTTTTTCAATGCCAAGGATCAAAACTTTATGTAGAATTTATATTTTCATCACTTTTTTAAAAAGACACCATTTTCACCATTATGCACTCTTCCTATTCTTTATTAAATTTATTGTTTCTCCCTAAGAGATAACACAGGGATTCACCCCATTGTGAAGTGCAGGTCTTAAACAGGCTTCTGCTATCATCCCTTAACCTGAAACTGCTTTTTCAATGCATCCAATAAGTGGAACTGGATCACTGATCTCCCCAGATGAAAGCTGGCCATTCAAGAGAAAGCAGGCTCTCCTTGGCCCTCCACCCTGGCATATTGTAACCCCTTTCTTTCCCTGGCCCCATCCCTTATGCCTGGCTAGAAACCCTCCTGGTTGCCACTGCAGGTCTGAGGGACATCCTGTGTGGTTCATCTATCTCTCAATTACTTATGATAATTAGCAGATCTAAAAGCCCAGATCATTAAATACACAGATAATTCAAACTCTTCATTGCAAGCATAATCTTCAATCACCCATCTCCATAATTTTATAAAAGAGGCAAACAAATAATACCGTTTGAGAGATTTAAATTTCCTGTTTTTCTGTTTCCTTCTTTGTACCTCTGGCAAAAGTCCTAAAGAATCTTGGAATGGTCAAAATGCATAAGCTAGGAATAAAAGAAAAAGAACAGAATCCTAGATAATCTACCAATAGAGTAATTGGTGAATGCTGTGAAAAATCTATCACATATTTATAACTCTGTGAGGATAAATTTCCTGTAATTTGAGTGCTTTTTTATGCATTTAAACAAAATCAACCATCTCATTTAGTTAAAAACAGTGACATTCCAATGAAAAAATTTTTTTTCCAAACACATACAAAACACACAGATACACTCTCAGATACACACTTCTCCAATACATTTATGCGTAACATCTATTAGCACAGTTACACAGTTACAGCCACCACTGTATCTGACCCCTCAATCATGAAAGCTCCTGGTGCTTAGCCTTAAGCGATTGGGCTCCTGTCACTTCCCGCTGAGTACACTGGGGTGGATTTGGGTGTCTTGCCCTCATTTACAATCTGAACAAAAGAAACCTAAGCCAAGAAAGCAGCTGGCACCATAAAAACAGTAAAAACTCTAGCTGGCATCTCTGGTTGCCACTGACTAGCCAAATATCCATAGGGAATGGTGCCAATATAGATTTCTGGGACAGAACAACAAAATAGATTTTTGTCAATAAACATTGATTTCACAAGAAGTCGGACAAATCCATCCATACCAAATGACATGTACATCCACAGAGTTCCAAACCAATGAGTATGTTATCGACAAATTGAAAACCTGCCTAAGCTGGATTCATACATGGCACATGTGCTCCAAAGTCTTCATCTGCCAAATATTATTACATGTTAGGTGTCAGTGTTGCAGTCTGATTCTGCTATCAGCTGACAGCATAAACCATGGACACTGGCAAAGCAAACACATACCATCACTCCAGGGGTGATGTTTTTTAAACTTTTTTGACTGCAATGGAATGAAAGAACTGCATTTTGTTGTGCAGCCTAGTACATACACAGACCTACAAACAACAAATGAAATAAAATGTCATGGATCAATACTTATCCCTGCTATGTGTGATGCACTCAGTTTTATACTTTCCTTTTCTATTTCATTTTTACTTTCTATATTTTTAACATTGCTCAGCTATTGTAATAACCCTTGAAATTGATTATAAGTCATTAATTAGTCATGACAATGAGTTTAAATATATGGCTCAGAGTGATATAAACATCCTAATCCTTCAAACTTTGCTTGCATTTTTAAATAATTTTTTTGGGGGGTGGGCAAATGGCTTTCTTTTTTTCTGGTTACATTCAGACACATTATAATGGCTCTAAAAATCCCCATCAGGAATGTGGCTCAAAAAAAAAAATAAACTCCATTAAATTTGACATGTATTTATCGAGTACTTACTATGAGTAGGGCTCTAGGATGAGTGTTCTAAGGGTTTGTAAAGATCAACTCCAAAATTATAGGTAACAACAACCATTACATCTATATTACTTAAAAGTATATTTAAGGAATTAAAATACGTTATGCAGGGATATGCCCTCCGGATTCCCTTCCCACGACAGCATGGGAGCTTTCTCTCTCTCTCTCTCTCTCTCTCTCTCTCTTTCTGCCTAATAAATCAGTTTTTCTGAAAAACTCTTTGGGTCCAAAAAAATAAAAATAAAAGTAAAGAATAAATAAAATACATTAAGCAACTTTTTTAGGGTTGATTATTCACCTAGAGTTGACCTACTTCAAAAATGTTTTTAAAGATATTGATGAGCAAAGTATAAACCCAACACCGTCAGGTCAAATATTCTTTTCTTCTCTTTAGGATGAAAATTCTACTGAAGTATCCCCTAAACTTAGGAATGTTAGCAGCAGTTGGCCTACATGATCAGTTTTGCAAATTACGAAATACAAGAAGACCACTGGGAACAACCAGTCTCTTTTTCTCAGTTTAATTATTTATTATAGAAAAATCTCACTTCCTGGTTTCCAAAATAGGCATTAAAGCCCAACCCAGGCAATTAGGATATGCCAATGACCTGGCGACTGTAATGAGCTCAGTACTGGGCACATGACACAAACCAGCCAGTGAGAGTCACTCTTGAGAATCTAACCTAAACTATTTAGAAAAAACCACACTTTTTAAACTTACGTGTTTTATTACCTGTGTTACAATATAAACCATAAACAAAAAGTGACCTAGGTCTCTTTTCTTATGGCAGACTACACACTGGGGGTTCAAGACAGCAAGAATAGTTGAGTCAAGGAAAAACTGTAAAAACACACATGCCATGTCCATTTTGGAGAACCCACACCCTTGACTTTTGTTTTCCTCCATCAAAATGTTTACCTAAGGAAGGGAAATACATTTTGTAGGGTTGAATGGCAGTAAGTAAACAGACTTCTCCCAGTTGCATTTGTATTTCGAGTCTCACCTCTGATAGTTGAAAATGCTGCCCGTATTAAGCAGCTTTAGGTGTGAGAAAGTGGTGAAAGAGAAGGCTGGGAATGCACCCAGAATCTGGGAAGACCAATGAAGGTCTCCTTGAGTCCATGAAATCCTCTCCAGTTCAACATCATTTCTGTAGGTAACCTGTAAATCCACATTTAAGAGATTTGAATGAGAGCAAGACTCTCCTGTATCTACTTCATCCTCTTGCAAACATTGATTCAGCTTAGCTCTGCAGGTGCAGGGCTTATTGGAGAAGAAAGAGATTTTGCTTCAGTCTATTTTGGCTTGAGATGCATTTGTGCCAGTATGTTCAGGATTCCAGTATGTTCTAAGTCAGACTCTGGTAATCTTGATGTCCTAGAAGAAATCTATTTCATATGGCTATCCTGGAAAGAATTAACTTTCAAAAATGTATGTGGCATGATGTGTAGGTTGTGGGAAGATAAACTAGAAAGATTGTCTTGGCCAGATGAGCTGTTTTTTGGTTCCATATGAAATTTAAAGTAGTTTTTTCTAATTCTGTGAAGAAAGTAAATGGTAGATTAATGGGGATAGCATTTAATTTGTAAATTACTTTGGGCAGTATGGCCATTTTCACAATATTGACTCTTCCTGTCCATGAACATGGAATGTTTTTCCACTTGTTTGTGTCCTCTCTCATTTCCTTGAGCAGTGGTTTGCAGTTCTTCTTGAAGAGGTCCTTCACCTCCTTTGTAAGTTTTATTCCTAGGAATTTTATTCTCTTTGTAGCAATTGTGAATGGGAGTTCACTCATGATTTGTCTCTGTCTATTATTGGTATATAGGAATGCTTGTGATTTTTGCACATTGATTTTATATCCTGAGAGTTTGCTGAAGTTGCTTATCAGCATAAGGAGATTTGGGGCTGAGATGATGGGTTTTTCTAAATATACAATCACGTCACCTGAAAACAGATAATTTGACTTCCTCTCTTCCTATTTCAATACACTTAATTTCTTTCTCTTGCCTGATTGCCCTGGGCAGAATTTCTACTACTATGTTGATTAGGAATGGCGAGAGAGGGCATCTTAGTCTTGTGCCGGTAATGAAAGAGAATGCTTCAGGTTTTGCTCATTCAGTATGCTATTGGCTGTGGGTTTGTCATAAATAGCTCTTATTATTGTGAGATTCGTTCCATCAATGCCTAGTTTATTGAGAGTTTTTAGCATGAAGGGGTGTTGAATTTTACTGAAGGCCTTTTCTGCATCTATTGAGATAATCATGTTTTTTTCTCATTGGTTCTGTTTATGTGATGGATTACGTTTATTGATTTGCACATGTTGAACTAGGCTTGCATCTCAGGAATGAAGTTGACTTGATCATGGAGGATATGCTGCTGGATTATCCATACTGGTGGATTCAGTTTGCCAGTATTTTACTGAGGATTTTCGCATCAATGTTCATCAGGGATAGTGGCCTGAAATTTTCTTTTTTCCTCTGCCAGGCTTTGGTATCAGAATGATGCTGGCCACATGAAATGAGTTAGGAAGGAGTCCCTCTTTATCTATTGTTTGGAATAGTTTCAGAAGGAATGGTGCTAGCTCCTCTTTGTACCTCTGGCAGAATCCAGCTGTGAATCCATCTGGTTCTGGGCTTTTTTTGGTTGGTTAGGCTATTAATTGCTGCCTCAACTTTTTAGGGTACTGGTACCAAAACAGAGATATAGACCAATGGAACAGAACAGAGGCCTCAGAAATAATGCCACATATCTACAACCATCTGATCTTTGGCAAACCTGATAAAACAAGCAATGGGGAAAGAATGCCCTTTTCAATAAGTGGTCTTGGGAAACCTGGCTAGCCATATGCAGAAAACTGAAACTGGACCCCTTCCTTACACCTTATACAAAAATTAACTCGAGATGGAATAAAGACTTAAATGTAAGACCTAAAACCATAAAAACCCTAGTAAAAAACCTAGACAACAGCATTAAGGACATAGGCATGGGCAAAGACTTCATGACTAAAATACCAAAAGCAATGGCAACAAAAGCCAAAGTTGACAAAAGGAATCTAATTAGAAAGAGCTTCTGCACATCAAAGGAAACTATCATCAGAGTGAACAGGCAACCTACAGAATGGAAGAAAATTGTTGCAATCTCTCCATCTGACAAAGGGCTAATATCCAGAATCTACAAAAAACTCAAAGAAATTTACAAGAATAAAACAAACAACCCCATCAAAAAGTGGGCAAAGTATATGAACAAATGCTTTTCAAAAGAAGACATTTATGTGGCCAACAAACATGAAAAAAAGCTCATCCTTACTGGTCATTAGAGAAATGCGAATCAAAACCACTGTGAGATATCATCTCATGCCAGTTAGAATGGCAATCAGTAAAACGTCAGGAAACAACAGATGCTAGAGAGGATGTGGAGAAACAGGAACACTTTTACACTGTTGGTGGGAGTGTAAATTAATTCAACTATTGTAGAAGACAGTGTGGCAATTCCTCAAAAATCTAGAACCAGAAATACCATTTGACCTAGCAATCCCATTACTGGATATATACACAAAGGGTTATAAAACATTCTACTATAGAGACACATACACATGTATGTTTATATCAGCATTATTCACAATAGCAAAGACTTGGAACCAACCTGAATGCCCATCAATGATAGACAGGATAAAGAAAATGTGGCATGTATATACCATGGAATACTATGCAGCCATAAAAAAGGATGAGTTCATGTTGTTTGCAAGGTCATGGATGAAACTAGAAACCATCATTCTCAGGAAACTAACACAGGAACAGAAAACCAAACACTGCATGTTCTCTCTCATAAATGGGAGTTGAACAATGAGAACACCTGGACGCAGGGAGGGGAACATCACATATGGGGGCCAGAGGGGAGAGGTGGGCAGCTAGGGGAGGGCTAGCATTAAGAGAAATACCTAATGTAGATGATAGGTTAATGGGTGCAGGAAACCACCATGGCACAGGTATTCCTGTGTAACAAACCTGCACATGCTGCACTTGTATCCCAGAACTTTGGATGTGCATACTCACATACTGATTTTTTTTTTTTTAAAGGCAGTCCTTCTCAGAAAGTTGACAGTTTGTTTCTCATGCCTGGTTATGACCTGGGAAAGGTCAGATTTCTGAGGACTTTGTTGCCTCAGTGTGCAGATTTTTATAAACTAAATTCACACTCTGTTTTAAAAGGAGATATTGTCTGTGAGGAAGACATGGCTGTGGGAAAGCCTATAAAAAATCTCTGCATTCTAGCAGAAAGGGTCTTAAAATACTTTAAGGAGAACAGCTGGCTTTATACTTTTCAGAAGGAGCTGAGAGGCATGTTGAAGAGCCTGTCTGTGTGGACCAATTTGACCCTGTGCTGATCTTCAAAGTGAATAATTTGTACTAATATATCTTTATCTTTCTTATGTCCCAAATATAGGTATTTTATAAATGTATGAATGATTAATTTTTTAATCTCCTCCAAATTCTTTGCTACAATAGAAATTTGTTCTTTCCGTTGTTTGCTTCTGCAAAAATCTCAAAGATGGAAGGACTTTATTAATTTCTGATCTTGGAAAGAGGAGGAGTCATTTCTACCTAAGCTAGTCTACATATCTTTAGACAATTCAGTTAAGAAATCACATAAAGCCAAGGTGTTCATGCTCTTTGGACTCTCGATGGTCTAAGCATTTTTGCTTTATTGGCCTAGATGTATTTCTCTTCTGCCAGATCAATACATCTTTTCTCTATTCGCTTAGCTTTCTCCTCCTTACCTCACTGGGACCCTATGTCAAACAATAACAATCATAAGAAGGCTTTGCATATTTATGTGTAAAATCATCTTTTTAGACAGATGTTTGATCCCTTACAATTACTTATATTTCATATTATATTGGAATTAATAATTCTTTTCTATTTATGTTTATGTGTATGTATATTTATATGTAGATGTAATACGTATGTATACACATGTGTATGTGTGTGTGTATATATATATTTGAGCCCAAGATGACATTTCAGAAAGATTAAAATAAATTGAAGCAAAAAAACACTTATTAAAATGTCTGAATTTGCACCCAGAATAAATTAACTGTTGGAGTCTCCTATCTGTCTGTCTATCTATCTATCTATCTATCTATCTAATTGCTAGTTGTACTGGAGAGTACATAAATCAAGAAATTTTAGAGAAGATTTTGTAACTGCATATCACCAGCATACTAGCCCCCATTCAAAAATGAAATTTGTAGGGTTGGACTAAACAGCCGTTCATTCCTTGTCACATTTCATTCACTAGTAGTGGGTGCTAGAAAGGGGACTTATAAATGGAATGAGGAAGACCTGAAGGGGATTAGAAAGTAAAACAAAATCAAGTAAATTATGAAAATGAATAAAGTAGCATCCTATTTTCACAATACTGTGTAAGTTGAGTTGTTGAGGAGGAGGACATTTTGAGGAGAAGAACAAGAGCTCATCTTGAAGATCTTCACACCCAAATTCTTTTCTCTTTAATTTACAATTTCTGTATAGAAAATGAAAGCACCAGCATCCGTCTGAGGATGTTGCATGTTAAGTAGAATGTCTAGAAACATAAAAGGCTTTCACCTAATTTTGCTCAATGTAATTTTGTTCTTCAAATTTAAAAGAGAAATATCCACACTAAAAATGCAAACAGGCATTTGGAAGTGATTTCTATCTCTGATTTTCTTTTTTAAAAATCTATTTTACCATCTTTAAGCTGAAAAATGTAAAAGAAGCAGGTAATGGTTTAATTTATTATTAGGGTAATTACTGTCTGGCCTTCCAGGGTTACTTCTATGTTAGTTGTAAGTAGAAAGCCATCTAACATATATTTTACTTTGCAAACTATTCTAAATGATCAGCAAATACCTTCTCATCATCTAATAGAAGCCATTTAAAACATTCTTACTCTGATAAAAGAAAACTATAACCTATGAGACCATAGACACTAAAGTAGTGCTTAAGCTGCAATAGACACGTCTAATAAAGAAAGACATGTTTAGTTAGCACGTTTCTTTGATTGTCCTCTTTTGATTATTAGTAGATACAGACTCTATTTTCTTACATTGCTATGAACCAGAGTCCTAGTCAACTAATAAAAGAAAAAGGTAGACTATAAGCTGTAAGAAACATTTGAATTCAAAGACTTTGATATCTTTTGATTTGAATCATTAATATGCATAAATCAAATTCTTACTCAGAACTTAGAAGAGGGTTTGTTCTGTTGTTTTTGCTAAGGAAACATAATGTTATCTATATATTTTGTTTTAGCTTATTTGCTCTTTCCTATTTAATAAAAATATTTACTGTGTTCCTCATATGCCAACCACTATTTTAACTACCGGGGATATGAAGAAAACTAATAGTTATTGACCTTATGAATTTCACTTCTGAAATGGCTACACAATAAACAACAACAAACCATGAATATATATTGGGTTAGATTGGTGGATTTTGATAAACGCAATAGGGAAAGGTAAAGTGAAATAAGAAGAGGAAGTTTCAGGTTAAGGGTCAGGTAGCCATTGGTCACTTTATACGGATCATCAAGGAGGGCCTCACTGAGGTAACACTTAAACCAGAGACCTGTGGAAAATAAGGGAGGGAAACAGATAGATATCTAGAGACACAATTCCAGGAGAAGAAACAATAAATAAAAAGGCCTTGAAGTGAAGATTTCTGGGAAGATCAAGGAACAGGAAAGAGACCAATGTTTTTGGAGCAGGCTCAGAGTCAACACAGCATATGAAATCAGAAATATAACAGTATAATACCATATAGGGACATTATAAAGGTGTTGGATTTTACTCTGATTGAGAAGCACACTACTGAAAAGTTTTAAAACAATAAGTTAACATTGATTAATTTTCATCCTGATCACTTTTTTTTAATCCTGATCACTTTACTATATTGAAACTTGGCTACAGTGAGCAGTGATTGCCATAAGATCAATTTAGAACACCTTTGCAGCTATGTAGACAAAGACTATTGCTGGCTTAGACCAAGCTGGTATAGTAATGGACATAATGAGAAATGGTTGGACTTTGAATATTTAAAATTAAAGCTAATAGGATTTGCTGCTGGATAAGTGTTGAGTATGAGAGCAAGACAGGATTAGGAAAACATGCATATATTTTAGCCTAAGCAACTGAAAAATAAAAATGAATTGCCATTTACTAAGTTAAGAACCACTACTGCCAGAGCAGCTTTGAGATAGGTGAACAGGGATTAGAAGTCTGACTTTATTTATGTTAGATTTGAGAGGCTTTATCAAAACCCAGATGAGTATGTTAGGCTGAGAGTTGAATATGTAAGACTGAAGTTCAGGATACCTATTACTCATGGACTTTTCAGCATATGAAGTATGTAAAGCCATAGGATTAGATAAAATTACCTGTAAGAAGTGGGTAGATAAAAGGAAAAAAAAAAAAAAAAGAAGGAGTATAAGGTTTGGGTCTTGGAGACTGTTGAGTTTGAGTAGATGAGAAAGAATTAGCAAAGGAGACCGAGAAGATGTAAGCATCAGAAAAGATGACTTCAAGAAGGCATAATGTCCTAGAAGCCATGTGTGGAGGGTACTGTTAAATGGATACAGTGATTAGCTGTGTGTCAAAATATTGTTGATAGTTCTCTTCAAGTTAGGAACAAAGAACTAATCACTGGGTTTAGTAATATGGAATGTCAAAGTAAACCATATAGACATTTGTTTACAGGAAGAGTATCTAAAATGCATTTATTACATATAATATAAGTATGAAAGAAATATAAATACACAGATTATGTACATAATTTATACATTTCCTAATAAATTCTGAGCACTTAAATCAGTGTCTGGCACATAGGAGATGTTCAGTAAACATTTGGCATTTATTTTATTTTAATGAATCAGATTAGGAAGAATTGCTAAAAGAAAATGAAGGTGGGGAAAAGAATAAAATTATCTTCACTGTGTTTTTATGTAAAGCCAGGATTGGCTTTAACTAAATGGGTATACTTTACAGTATATATATGTGTATATACACACACACATACACACACACAAACTCTGCTTTTTCATTTTTATAGCAAAAAGTAATAGATTATTCAGAAAAAGAAAAATGTGTTCTATGGGATGTCTTAGAATCCTAGAAACTAATATTGCTACGCAAAATTCTTCAGTGACTTTTTTTAGATATATGACAATGTCAATGCTTTTATGATTAGTCATTAAATGATAAAACTGGATTCCTCCTCACAAGTTTGAAATTAATATTTTGGTTATGGTTGCACAGGTAATTTATTTATGCAGTCTTCACTTTGCAATGTTAAAAAAGAAAAGGCTAAAAAGAGGAAAATGCCTGTTATCCTACTCAAATTCTGTAAAAAGAAAGAACACCCAGAAACTATTACTTAAACACTGTGAACTCTTCGTATAAAGCATACATATGCTTAGAGGAAGATTAAATTAGAAAGCATGTAGTTTTAAAAGACAGACTTAGCCGTTCTGTCTTTCATTTATTTAATAATCATTGAACACCTAATACGTGACAAGTATAATTCAGGATACCGAAGGCAAAGTCTCAGTAGCAAACTCTGGAAGTTGCCTATACCATCTACTGTTCTTCCTTGCTGCTAAAACCTTTATTTCTTTAAAGGGGGCGGGCAATATGTCCAGTCCACAATACTCGCCGTTCCAAACTCTCTTGCAATAAAGGTGAAGTGTGCCATGTAATTCTCACTGTAGTGTAAGTGGATATAAGATATAAGTGAAGTTTTTTAGGTATTTTAGGGGAATTTGTTGCCAATCCCAAAACCTTCTTTCTTTTCTTCCTTTCTTCTTCTTTTTTATTAAGTCAGTTCTGTGAATGTGATACCTGGAGGTGGCTAGGAGACCGGGAGGTGAAGAAGTGGCCACTGAGCAATGAGGATGAGGATGGAGACCTACACGCTGGGGGGATGGATCAATTCCCGTTGGTGCTGAGCTGTAGTACTAGTCCTGGACTGCCTACTCCTGGAATTCTGGTTTCATGAGAAAAATAAACCCTTTACCTGTGTCAGTTTTCATTTATTAGATTTAATGATTTAAGCATATGCTGTCTTAAACACTGTCACAGCATAGTAGGGGGAAATGCAGGTGAATACATAATTATGCTTCAAGGTTATACGATGAACAAAAGAAGTCAGCACAAACATGAAACAGCACAGAAAGAATAAACAAACTGTGCCTGGTGGGCATGAGAAAACATGTAACTTAATTGTGATTTAAACAAAGCCTTATAGCATGAGTAGTCATTAACCTGAAAAAGGCAGGAAAGGGTATTATTGGCAGAGAAAACAGCATAACACAAAAGGATGGAGTTTTAAAACAGAAAGGTGTATTGCGTGCTTTATTCTGATGTGTCTGGGAGTGGAGTAAGAGTTGGTTATTATTAAGAATTCAGGCAGGAAGGGAGGCAAACGTAAGAAGATGAGGGGTCTTAGTGGGCCTATGTTATGGTGGTTGGACTTTGGAGGAAGTGGGAAATCACTAGAAGATTGTAAGCAGGGACTGACATTATCAATTTGTGTTTTAGATAGAGCTGGCAGCAATGTGGAGTATGAAACATAAGTGCCATCTCCCTTTCTTCCACATCAACCAAAAAGATATTGAATAAAATCCAAATATGCGGAAACGAAGGGATAAATACTGTCGTCAAGTATATGAAACATTTATGAGAAGGATGCTCAGCAGTTGTTCTGAGTGTCTGTGACAGACCAAACACAAAGGAATACAGTCGAATAAAAGCAGTAGAGAGTTGAGTTGGACCTTTAGCAAAGACATCTCAATTGAGGGCTGCCCTGGAAAGGGATACTACCAGAACGGGCTGGTATGGGCAACTGGAAAGTTTCCCTCCTTATAAAGCTGTGAGAAATAAAAAGAGCTATCAGCTCTGGAGAATTTTTAGACATTCACTTCCCTGAGAGTAAGGAGTATGGTAAACTATGCTTTGGATGCACTTTAGCTTAATTGTGTTATGATCTCTCAAGTCTAGAAGTGAAACATTCTAACTACCACTGCCCCCAACAAAAATCCTCAATGACTTAGAATTTAGGCAAATAAAATGCTGATCAGTTGCATTCATGACTAGTTACGAATATCACTAATTGAATGGTTATTTATACTAAGAGAAATCAACATTGATCAACAAAAATATATATACCAAATTAGTATGGGAACTATTGTGAACTTATTCTCCGCAATAGTTCCCATAGTAATTTGGGATATATATTTTTGCTTTCTGCTTTATTCCTTTCTGTTTTACTTGCTAAAAGAATTCTATGCTCTAATACATTTGGTAAATGGGGCTACAAAAAGTTAAACAAATTCGTTCATTGCAAAACACCTAAAAGACTTCAATGTTCATTATGAATCTTGTATCATGTATGTAATAATTTTATCCAAGATTTTATTTAAGAGGATGACAAAATATGCTTTGATCCAAATGTATTTGACCATGGAACTCCATTTTTATAAATACAGCTATAAGATTTTCAGAAAAAATATGCTTTATATAAAAGGATGGTGTTTACAGATTTGAAAAATTATAACAGGAACTTTATTTAGTTATGAATGAGGCACAAAACAAACATATGTTGGGTAATGTTCTATACATTTTACTCTTAATTTCCAATGTATATTATAGTATATTATTTCAGGAAAATAAGGAAGGTCATTTTTTCATTAGCTCACTTCTAATAAACAACTATAGATTACATTGCTGCTGAGGTTATTATGGAATTTATCTTTCAAGCTAAGATCTATTTATGACCAAAATAGAGTACTACAGTTATAAAATTACATAATTTTATAAAAATTTATTAGTTAATTTTTATATTTGGGAGACTTATAAGTGGTTATATTTATAACTACTTAGGAAATAATATTTTCAAATGGCAAACCAGATAGGATGCTGGGAAAGCAGGTATAAAATGGGAAATCATGGGCAAGATGGAAGATCTAGTCAAATTAATTCAAGACCTTTGACAAATGAGTTCAATACTCCAACAGCTTTGCCTTTCATTCTTCCATACAACATTCTTCCACACCAGATTAACTGGATTCCTTGGCCTCCGTCGTAGAGATCACTGGCCTCCTCACTTTCACTAAGGTCTTTCTCTTTGCCTGATTTTTTTGTTTCCTTGCTTTTACGAAAGAAAATTTCTCTAATTCCTTCATGCACAATTCAAATGCTACCTTCTTGACATCTTTTATTTCCCCACACCCTCTATTAACAATTGAGATGTCTTCTAAAATTTGCTGTACTAGTTTAAGCAACTAACAGGACTTATTCTACTGGCATTCTACTGCAGAAATTAATGCAATTATTTTAAATTCTATGTTAAATCAAGGACTGCTTGAGAATAAAAATGTTTATGTATTTGGTATATCAAGGTATTTTGTATCACATATATTCTTTTATATTTTAGGTGATGGATAAATATTTAATTTTGAATGTGTTTATGGAAAAATGAATGAATGAATTCTGGAGTTCTAATGAATATTAGAACTAGATTTTGCCTTACTATTGATTTTTACTATTATTTCCATTCTTTAGGTGTTAGCTCAGGGCTGAGACAAAGAATGGACAAGTTAAGAAAAAGTTTTACAAAAAAGATGAACTGAATAACAGACATATGTTACAGACCATTACCGAATTTATAAAAGACCAAATATTCATGACAAAATTTAAAATTAAAGATCTACTCTCTGAACATTGACATAATATAAAATGCCTCTCATGGAAGATCTGTTTCTTCTCAGATTTGGTTTGCTTGTTTACCTTTGCATTATTGCTGTTAAATTGACTAAGTCTAGAGTTTAAAACCCAGCAGCATTTATAAGATCTACAGTTAGTAGATGCAACCTGGTGGTTTTGCATCTACACATTCTCTAAACACATACTTTTTCAGCAATTGCTATGTCTACACGGATCTTTCAAACCATGGAGACAGACATTAACCAAACGATCCAAGTAATACATGTAAAGGAGCTACTATGTTTAAAATAAGAATTTGTGTAGTAAAGTGAGAGCATATTAGAATATGTTTAACTAGTCAGAGAGGACAAGTCAAATTTTCCTCCAGCAATTATAAGCATTTAAGACCTGAAGAAATAGCAAGAGTTAACGAGCAGAAATTTAAGGAAGAGTATTCTGTCTGGGGAAAGAGCATGTGTTCTATGATGATTAAGAGTGTTCAGAGTTTAAAAAACTGACAAAAGCCAAATGAGGATGGAACATCAGAAGAGCCTTCAGTGCCAGGGTACTTCTTTGGGCCTGTCAAAATGGTGAAGTCAACAATCCAAGTGAAGTATATAAAGGGGTCAGGCTTAGGGTAGTGTTTCTAAAATATCACACTTTCTGAGAGGTGAAGTTATGTGTAATCCCTCAGTCCAAAATAGTGCCTTGCACTTCATAAGAACTATTCTACACATGAAAATGAGGAAATAAAATTATGAAGTTTATTATAGGAAATGTACAAATGAATTAACATTTTTCCCCCTTTTCTATGGCAAACCAAATGGATTTCAGGAGCATAAAGACACCTGCCATTTGTAATTTTCTTAAATGCTGAAATGTTGATTGTTAGAAAGTACACAATCAGCGTTTTTGATCTTGACTCCTATTGAACGGATATTTTTTCTGATGAACTCTCAACATTTCTCCCTTTCACTCACTGCCACTTGCTTTATCCACGCATAAACACCTCACTAAGGGGATAGCAAATATCCATTTCATTTAGCTTCCTGCCAGAAGCTTTCAGATTAAGTATTAGATGTCAGTTTTACGTTGTATGTATCTACCATAGGCTGTGCTAAGTGTCAGGGATATAGCAGAAAATACAATAATTCTCTTGTTTTTAGGAAGGGTTTTTTAAAGATGAAGGAAACAGACATTAAACAAATTAATAATAACAAAGATACTTTCCAAGCATAAAAAATGCTATGAAAATAAAAATATAATAAAAATGAGGGTTTACTTCTTTGCGGGGATGTCTTCCTTAATTACAATGTTTAGGGTCAAATAACAAGTGCAATACAGAAATATCTTCTTCATGCCTCTGTGGAAAGAACATAGCTCCACATTTCAACAGTTCAGTGTAGGTTTTAACTTTTTTTATTTGGTTTGGGTTTTTGTGCTATCTATACAAAATGTGTAAGAAGCATAAAATCCTCTAACATATAACCAAATAATATTAAAAATTTTTACTAGAAATGTGATATGTTTTGCCAATGAGGAACGATATTTCTAAAATGTCAAGTTTAAGTTAGATTATCCAGCTGGCTCATCAGCCCCAGACAGTGCAGCTTTCAGGGTCACTTGGTCCTCTCATTATCCTGCAATTTTTGAGGAATTATACTACTGCTGGATGAACTTCATAGTCAGGATGGATTAACCAGATCAGAGAAAGTAAGACTCACTCTAAATGCTAAATGAAATTGAAACTTTTCTCAGGGAGAAAGGCTAGGGTAAAAAAGTAAGAGCAGGGGGAAAGAGAACAAGTGGGAGGAGAAGAGAGGGAAGACAAGAAAAAGTAATTGAGAAAAGCAATAGAGAGAAAGGAAAGAAGAAGAGCCAATGAAAGAACAGAGAGTGAGAACAAGGTAGAGAATAGAGAGAGACAGAAAGTGGGAGAACAAAGACGAGAGAGAGCACACTCTCATTTGAGAGCCAGCTACCTGTGAGGAGCACGGAAGGTGGCCACCTGCTGTGCTTGGCTACTGCCCAGGGAAGGCAGGTGCTTCTTCTCAGCATGATTGCCCAAGGGTTTCAGGACCTTAATCTCTCTACTTCTATTGTCATGCTTCATGCAAAATGGGGGAAAAATTCTTTTACGGTTATTTAGAACTCAAGCCAGGACTTTTACCAACAAAGCCATACGTAAGGGCACGTTAAAGTCACAGTGTTCTTCATAGAGGGCACGTTCAATCCATGTTCTGGAGTGACTGGCTAAACGTAAGATAGAGTCTAGAATTTTAACTGTAGTCATCTCTACATCTACTGTGTTCATGGGGAGTGGCTGGGATATTACTAAAAATCTCATTTTGATTCTCCTTTCCTCCAACCAAAAGTGAATACATAAATAAATGAACAAATAAATAAAATAACAAATGAAACTGCTTTATAATGTGGCTTGACAAACAACAGTATCACCCTTCTCTTCAGGAATATTATTCGGTACCTCTTCGCGAGTCAATCCAGAGCCATTTCACCTTTCCAGACTAAGCATACTTCTGGAGCTGTGCTGTTTAGAGTGACACAGATGAAGATGATAGGATACAAGTTAGTCAACCTTTCTGGAACTCAGTATCTTCAACTATACAATGAGAACAATACAGCGATAATGAGTCCTACCTCACAGGACTATTAGAAATGTTAAATGAGGTTATCTGTTTGAAAATATCATACCACACATATAGTCAATGAACATTAGTCCATAGGCAGTTCTGGACTGGGCAGGCCATGGGGGTGTAGGAGACATCAATAGAGAGCAAACATTCAGTTGAGTTGGGCAGGTCAGCCTTAAATAGGAAATACAAAGTTTATCTTTTGTATGCCAAGTTTGTGGAATATATCGTTTCATATACTGGTACTCAAGAGAATCAAGAGACTAAACATATTTATGGATGAAAAGAAGTAGAGACATCCATAATGAAGTTTGAGAAGGAGCTGAAAGAAAAGGTAATAGAAACATTAGAAAAGTCAAGAGAAAAAGTATTTTAAGCAAGACAGGTTAATAATTGCCAGTGCTATTGCATAAGAACTGAATGAAGTCCCTTTGATATACTGACAAGAACAAGATCATAGTAAACCTTTCAGAAGCTGTTGGAGTGGATGGTAAGGTGATAGTCTGCTTTGCTTTGCCTTTAGAAATGGATAGAAAAAAAAAATGAATTGAAGATCATGAATAGAGAACATTTCAAAAGTTTGGCCATAAGGGAAAGGAGGGAAAATCCATGTTTGGAGAGAAACTTGAAGTGATTTGTGGCATACACAATGCAATGTGTGCTCCAAAGCTTTGATAAGCAGCAGAACAGACCCCCAAGGAGGTCCACGCCCTAATCTCCTGGAACCTGTAAATATCTTACCTTAGAGGACAAAAGGGATTTCACAGGTGTGATTAAAGTTACAGGCCTTGAAAGGGGAGATTATCGTGGATTACACAGGCAGACATATTCTAATTACATAAGTTCTTAATTTCCCAGCTGTGGTCAGCAAGAGAAGGCTTAGAGAGATGCAGTGTCTCACTTTGAAGATGGAGAAAGGGACCATAAGCAGAAAAGACAGGTTGCCTCTAGAAGCTGGAAAGGCAAGGTCATGGTTTCTTGCCTAGAGCATTCAGAAAAGAACTCAACCCTGCCCACACCTTGATTTCAGACTAGTGAGACTCATGTTGGACGTTCAACCTACAGAGCAGATAGTTAATTAAATTTGTGTTGTTTTAAGCCAGTAAACCTGTAGTAATGTTTTATGGCAACCAGAGAAAACTAGTCCAAAATCTGTCTTTGCCTTTTGGCTCACAGTCTCTCTTCTGGTTAGGTGGTTCCATGTGACTAAATTTCAGCAAATACATAGAAAAGCGAAATCAAGGCTGGCACAGTGGCTCACGCCTGTAATCCCAGCACTTTGGGAGCCAAGGTGGGTGTATCACCTAAGGTCAGGAGTCAGCCTGACAAATATGGTGAAACTCTGTTGCAGTGAGCCAAGATCATATCACTGCACTCCATCCTGGGTGACAGAGCAAGACTCTGTTTCAAAAAAAAAGTGAAATCAGTATCTCAGGACTGGTATCTAAAAGATCTCATGAGCTTCATCACAGTCTTTCTTTTTCCTCATTTGCTTCCAGTTGCAGATAATTAAATGGTTTTCTTTCCCAGTCCTTTAAAGTGATATAGCCACAGGATGGAGAGATCCCTATATAGAACTTGATTGGGTGAACTCAGTCATAAGAAAAAATTAAACTTTATTGTGTTAAGTACCCATATGGTGATATTTTGGTGGGTATTTTTATAATAGGCATTATTCCTCTGAATAATACAAACTTTATTGTTTACTTTTAAAGTTATTAGTAGATTTACTGTATTTGAATTCTAATAAAATGAAGCCAGTAAACAGGGCAACATGCAAAATAGAGATAGAGAGTGAGTGAGAAGGAGAAGCCAGTAAACTATTAAAAGTAATGGCAAAAACTGCAGTGACTTTTGAACCAATCTAATAGTACAGCTATGATCTAGAGCATAAGCAATGGGAATATTCTAGTGGGGGAGGAAAGAAAAAATTAGATGTAAATGATGGTAACTCTTAAAGTTGCAGTGTTAGAAAATTTAGAAATAGTCTTTTATATCTGATAACTCCCAATTTTTCTCTGAAGTACCAAAAGCTTTTGTTGGTGAGGTGGAGAGTGGCTTGGTCAGAGATGGCACTGGAGTTTTTCTTTATAGGTTTTAATGGATTGTAAAATGACAAAACATAATGTTTGGCATAGGAATTACTGAACTGATGAGCCATGTGTCATTTACCCATTTACCCATTCCAGATAATTTTCCAGCTTTCTCTGCAATGCTCTGAGCCTCAGGAGGTTGACATCTATGGACTGAATTATCTAGGCTCCCATAACCTTGATTTGAGTTTCCCAAATGGAGGTGCCATAAGAGAAAGAAAGGAAGGAAGGGAGGAAGGAAGGAAGGAAGGAAGGAAGGAAGGAGGGAGGGAGGGAGGGAGGGAAGGAAGGAGAGGAGAGGAAGAGGCAGTGAGGGAGGAAGGAAGAAAGAGAGCAAAAGGAAGAGAAAGAAGGAAAGAAAGAAGGGAGGAAAGAAAGAAAAAGAAATAAAGAGAAAGGGAGGGAGAGAGAGGGAAGGAAAGAAAGGAAGGAGAGAGAGAGGGAGGGAAAAAGAAATAAAGAAGAAAGAAAGAAAGAAAGAAAGAAAGAAAGAAAGAAAGAAAGAAAGAAAGAAAGAAAGAAAGAGAGAAAAGAAAGAAAGGATCCCCAACCCTACCTCTGCATCTTCCTGTTTTGCCTTGATTCTATCAGTGATTGTGTTCCAGTTACTTCTTCTGTCAGATGGTCCTTCATGCATGGCCCCTAGCTCTCTATAAACTCTAGCAACAAGTTTCATTCTTTTTTACTCTTCACATCTAGGAGACATAGAATTTTCTCATTATTGTTATTCCCAAGATGCTTTCCTTCTATCATTGACTTCTTTTACTCTACCCACACCTATGTAAATAGATCCATTATTAAATGCTCCTTAGTTAAATTCCTGGTGCACCATCAATTTCCTGCTAAGGCCCATACACTGCATTGAAGGTCAAGGTAATCATGGTTTTATCCTGAGTGAGGTATGAAGACTTGGGAATATTTTGAGTTCTGCAACTAATTAGATGTGTGACTTTGAACAAGTCATATAGCTCTCTGTGTTTCAGAGTATTCATCTGTAAATAAGATAATTGCACTATTGAATCATTTCAGAGGTCCTCAGTATTTTGAAAAGCATGTAGTGTGTTAGTCATTTTTACATTGGTTATTTCAATTCTTTATTAACTGGGTGAGTCAAGGATGTTTCCTTTTCTCACATCACAGAATCTTTTATGCCAAGCAATTCTTAAAAATTCATTTCCTGGAGATTATTTTTTACTCTCTTTTAAATGCACTTCTCTCTATCTATAGACAGATAGCTATAGATATATACATGTATACATGTATATATACACACACACACATATATATTTAGATGGATGGATATCACTGTAGGTAAACTTCCTTTATTTCAATGACTTTAATTTCTATATATTAGAACTTCTGGATATTTGCTACAAATTTTTAAAGAAATAATTTCAGTTGCATAAATAGAGTTACCAAGATCTTTCTCTAGCACTATAGATTAGGTATTACATGACCAACAATCACAATCTTTAAAAGATCATATTTACTTATCTACTTTTAATACATAAAATATTTAGTACTAAATA
Source organism: Cebus imitator (assembly GCF_001604975.1). Classification (NCBI taxonomy): domain Eukaryota; kingdom Metazoa; phylum Chordata; class Mammalia; order Primates; family Cebidae; genus Cebus; species Cebus imitator. The sequence continues at coordinate 9,611,808 of NW_016107342.1, read as the reverse complement.
AAAAGACAAGAGATTCTGAATATGCTCTCACAAATCTATTTTGTTTTACAAGTATTAAACATTTGTAAAGTATTCATTGTTTACTAGCTAGTCATTTTCAGCAATTGGAAATAAATGTTTAATTATAAACATCTTTTTCTACTATTTTGTTTGGTTAAAAAGAGCCAGTTGGATACCCTTATTTATTGCCCTGTACTTTCACTCTTAACTTGGCTTGAGAAATTTTGAGCACATAACGTAAAGCAACTTTTCAAAGAAAGTGTATTATTTTTCTGAACCTTAACTTAGTATTAGCATAACTTACTATATTACAATTACTTTTTACTTTTGAATTTTTAGTCTTCAATATTTCTATGATTTACCTAGAATGCACAGGTCCTTAAAAATCATACTAAATCCACTGCCATTCCCTGACTTCTTAACATTTTAATATATGTTTATTTCAACATCAATAGTAGCATTGGAAAGAAAGAAAAAAATCCACAGCAGCTCATATTATGCCTAGAAAATGTTAATGAAAAAGGAATGGTATAGTAGTAGGCACTAATATACTATAAAGGTAGGAAGTTTTTAGGAACTAATTCAAAAAGTTTTAGAGTGAATGAATCATGCCATTTCTATCATCACTATGTAGCACCTCTTATTGCCTCATTCTTGAATCTTGAACTATTTCTCTAATCTAGAACTTAATGGCCCCCAATCATTAAGATTATGATAATTTTACTGATACCTTGTATCGTCTAAATAAATGTAGATCATTCCACAAGGGCAGAGGTTATCTATGGTAACATGTTCACTACATAAACTAATGTCAGTAATGCTTATTTTCTTATCTTCTGTCCTATAGGATTGTATGTACTTTGAAGGCAGGGATAATTTCATATCTGCTGTTGAATAATTAACAAAATCATTTCACCTACTAATTTTTTTTTTTTTTTGGAGACGGAGTTTCGCTCTTGTTACCCAGGCTGGAGTGCAATGGCGCGATCTCGGCTCACCGCAACCTCCGTCTCCTGGGTTCAGGCAATTCTCCTGCCTCAGCCTCCTGAGTAGCTGGGATTACAGGCACGCGCCACCATGCCCAGTTAATTTTTTGTATTTTTAGTAGAGACGTGGTTTCACCATGTTGACCAGGATGGTCTCGATCTCTTGACCTCGTGATCCACCCGCCTCGGCCTCCCAAAGTGCTGGGATTACAGGCTTGAGCCACCGCGCCCGGCCTTCACCTACTATTATTGAAATCAATAATTTCATAGATATTTCTTCAAAGAATAAGAAACCAAGGTCCAAGAAATCATATAACCTTTCTAAGTCTTATAAGTAATGGTTTTTTTTGTTTTTTTTTTGAGACAGAGTTTCACTCTTGTTACCCAGGCTGGAGTGCAATGGCTCGATCTCGGCTCACCACAGCCTGGGCTCCTGGGTTCAAGCAATTCTCCTGCCTCAGCCTCCCAAGTAGCTGGGACTACAGGTGTGCCCCACCATACCCAGCTAACTTTTGTATTTTTTAGTAGAGACGGGGTTTCACCTTGTTGACCAGGATGGTCTCCATCTCTTGACCTTGTGATCCACCAGCCTCGGCCTCCCAAAGTGCTGGGATTATAGGCTTGAGCCACCGCGCCCGGCCTTCTAGTAATTTTTAGCATAGCAGACTCTAGGTCTCCTGACTTATAGACTGATTTATTCCTTGGCTCTCTTTTCACTTTCTTGGAACTTCTCTATGAACTTTCCACATCCTTCCTTTTGCCTTGAATCTGCTTAACTAATGAATATATGTGTGTGTGTGTGTGTGTGTGTGTGTGCGTATAAAATAATCCTAATAACTGATAAAAATGTGTACAAACACATTTATACATTTGTAATGAACATATGTGTGTATATATAATAAATATATGTGTATATATATGTACATGTGTATATACGTATGTCTATACATGAGTATATATGTATATATACACATATATAGTGAATATATGTGTCTACACACACATATATTTATTATTTATTAGGTAGAATGTAGGAAATTTATAGAGAAGTTCCAAGAAAGTGGCAGAGGCAAGGAATAAATGTCTGTAAGTCAGGAGACCCGGAGTCAGTTATCCCACTAATATAGACATATATATACATACACACACACACACACACACACACACACACACACACACACACTTTTAAACATCAGTAGCAATTTCTAAAAATCTCAAAGAAAAATTTTGCCAAAACAATTTTCCATTTCTAGTACTATTGTCAGGAGAATACAGTCAAAGTTAGGTTTTTTTATGTTCTTATTCAATCCTTGTCTGAAGGAAATATTGGACTTGTAATGGTGCACATATGTTATGTAAATTATAGTAGCACTTTGTATTGCTTTGACCTTTACAACACCCTATAATTTGATTGGCTGACTAGTCAAGTTGATAGTGTTTACAGTCTTGCCCTTACTTGGATGGACATGATAAGATATTCCAATCTAGCCAATCAAAAAATAGAATATCAAAAAGGTCAGAGTAGTATAATGTTTCTTAAACTACAGTCGTCTCTTTACTGGTCAAATAATGCATTCTCATAAGAAAATAGAGAAGTCATGTGAAATGAAACATATCTGAGAATAAAAAAAATGTAACAAATATTTTATTTGATTACCTTGATGTCAACTTTCCTGCTTTTAAACTTGATTGTCCTAGGAGGACTGCTTAGGTTTTTAACAAAGCTGTATTGTCACAGATTGTGCTTTGCTTTTCTTTGAATCTCTAGAACCTATAGTAATATCATTGTACAGTGCCTAGTATATATTGATTAAATGGATAAATAAAATTTTAAAACTATATCAAAACTGTCTCATTCTCTTCCCCTTGCCTGTATAATAACGCATAAAACAGTTTTACCTTCTTCTGGCTGTCCTTGCTAGTCTTATCTTCTCTTTCTAAAGTTCCTCAAGGCTCAATGCCAAGCCCTCTTCTGTCATCATATTTTTTTCCCTGGGAAATTTCACTGAACATAGTTCAATTATCATTCAAAAGATCATGACCTTCAAATGTGCATTTCTATTATTCTCATCAGATTTCTCGATTCTTATGTCTTATTACCTATTTTAAATTTTCAATTGAGTCCCAAAAGGAACTTAATTTTATTATGTAAAAAACCAACTCAAATTCATTTTCCTCCTAGTGTTCTTATCTCAGTCAATGACACCACCATCTAATGTGATCCAGAAGCATCTAGGGGTTATCCTTGATGCTGCCCTTACTCCTGCCCAACATATTACTAAGACCAGTAGTTTTTACCTCTAAAATATCTCCTTAATGTATTCAACTTTATCTTTCATCATTGGGACTTTCCTAGTCCAAGGTGCCATCATCTCTTACCTTGGCCACTGGGTTCTCACATGTTGTTCTGCTGCCATTACTTTCATAGGGTTGCAATTTAAAAATAAAAACTTGGCAATGCCATTACCTCTCCCATTTTCTTCCTCTTTAATATTCTATTATTCTTAGTTTACAGACTAAAATCTCTTCTATTATCTACAGGACTAATATCTGTCCCATCTTGAGATACTCTCTCTCTCCCCCTTTATGCTGTAACTATGCATTCTGGTTTTTACAATGTTCTCTCTTACTGCAGGGCTGTTTGCTTTTGTATCTTAGTCTGGCTAAAATCTTTATTTTTTCCAGTTATAAATGGAACTAAGAACATACTTTTTTGGTCCACTAAATGAGGGGATCTTCAACACCTTTGAACAGAAGGGGAAAATAATGGGCAGATGTGCTCCTGGAGAATACAGACTCACCAACTAGGAAGAAAGCAAACACAAAGATAATATGTTTGCCAATCTTCTCTGAACCCACTGGAAACTATCAGAGAAAACCTTTAATCCAAGCAAAGAGTAAACTTTTTCCAGGCAGATATGGGACATACTTTTGCAGTTAAACATATGTTCTATAATAATTATTGTATGATGACTCTCATCATCAGGCAAAGAACAGAAAAAAAGTCAGAATATCAATTCGTGTATGTCTGTGCCCTTGGCTTCAGGACAAGGCTGATTTGACTTTTCCTCTGTGACTCCTTCCTCTTAAGTCAGGTGGATTGGAGAAGAAATGAGTTTACCTAATTTTTTTGGTTTCTTCAATGTCTGTCAAATATTTATTATTTGTAATTCCTAGAGTTTTAAAGTCTTCCATTCTTACATTAATTCTTTTACTCATTTGTTAATTTATAGTTCATTTGTTTATGCATACGCTCAAAAGATATTTATTGAGATGTTGTGCTACAAACAGGGATGTATAAGTCAAACAATAGCCAAGTTCCTAACTTCATGAAGCTCAGTGTCCAGTAGAAAACAGATATTTAATAAAACAAGCAAACAAAGAAAGTCAATGTTATAACTTGCCAAATGCAATTGAAGAAAGCATATCATTGTCATGAAGGAATATAACAAAGGATTCTAGTTGACTAAAGAATCCTTCCTAGAGGAAGTGATATTTGGGACTGAGATGTGACTGATGAGTAGCAGTTAGCTAGTATAAATCTCATCACATTCATCACTCAACTGCCAAAATCCTCCAGAAGATTCCCCTTTATAAAGTGAGATTCAAATTCCTGCCCATGGACTTCAAGGCCTTTTCTGAAAATTCTCCTTCTCAGACTTTAATAAACTATTCTTCCCTTTGTCATTCCATTGTCAGCTTAAAATTTACCTTCACAACTTCCAGTCTAAAGAAACAGAGCTTTGCCAAACTAATTTTCATGTTTTTTTGACAAATCTTATTTTTCCCTGAAATTGTCTATTTTTATTGTTGTTGTTGATTCCCTGCCTCTGTCAGTAGAATGCAAACTCCATGAGAGAATAATTCTCCTGTCTTTTGTTCCTCCCTATATCTAAATCACCTAGTATAGCACTGGCACATAGAAGATTACTAAATACTTCTTCAATGAATGAATGCTATTTAGATTAGCAGCACCGTTAAATAAATTATAGCACCTTTTTGAATCAGTGTGGCTTTTTGCTTTGGAACTATGTTAAATTTAATTTTCAAACTTTGGAATTCATCTTAATCTAAACATGAAACTTAAACACACCAAGGTGATTAAATAAGAAGAAAGCATATCCAAGACAATATAGGTAATGCATTACTTTTCCTTATGCCTTTATTCTTCTTGACTGTGCAAGAATAGCTATAGATATAAGTGAATTGAATTCCGTTCACATTTTAAATTTTATTCTCAAAGTACCAAGGATAAGGTCAAACTTGGTTTTCTGGAAATATTTGCCATTTTTGTCCCTTAAGCCAGAGTCATTTGACATACTCACAAAGATCTTTCCAGCTTCCATGGGTTATAAACTACATGCGTGAGAGGCCAGGAATTATTCATTCAGGAGTTGGTATATTTTCTGATGAAACAGTCAGCAGAATGGGCAAAGGAGAAACAACTTAGGGATTAAATGAGAAGTAAATTTTATTTTTTCCCCTTTTTTCCTATAAGCTCAGTGTAAAAACTGCGGTTTTCACTGCTTGAAGAAAACATAATGAATTGGTAGGTTTCTTTTTTTCAGCAGCACTAGGGAATCTGTCTAAAAACATAGGCAATGTGTTTTAATGAAAAACCACCAGTTTTAACGTGAAAAATGGATGAGACAAACAATTCAAACGAAGTTAACCAAACAATATTTACCATCTAACATCTTACAGTCACCTTAATGACAAGGAAATTGGACATTTGGGGATTTGTGGTTAAAACTCAAAACCAACTATCATAATCAAACAAGTTTTGTAAAATTCCATAGTTCATCATAACATTCATGGAGATTCTGCTTTGTCTACCAGAAAACTCCCGTCTGCATTCTCACATAACTAATTATCCCAATTTCTGAGTAAGATCATGCTTCTGAGAAACGTAATCCTTAATTTGTAGTCTAAATCATTGGTAGTTTTAGAGGTACTGATTTAAATGTTGCTAGAAAATTGAATAGCAGAATATTGGAAGTGGAAGAAAATTAGAGACCATGGGCCCACCCTTTTGTATCAGAGAGTGTGTGTGATGGACCAATAAAGTGTCTTATAGTTTATTAGCAACTAACACAGAATATGATTGAATTTTCATGTCTTGCTGCAGAATCTGGTCAACTTCTCACTAACCAGATGCTGCTTGGGCCACTACTTGCTACTGCATTGCTGCCAATAGAATTTCATTTCTATGTGGTTTATTTAATAACAACACAGCATAGAATCATCTAAATGTACCATCAGGTAAAGCTCATGGTAAACTCGTGATAGATTTCAAGAGGTAAGAACTCATATTATCATTATTATTATCATTATTATTAGAGACAGGAGCTTTCTCTGCAGCCCAGGCTGGAGTGCAGTGATACGATCTTGGTTCACTGCAGAACTGACCTCCCAGGTTCAAGCAATTAGGAACTCATATTAAATAATCATTGGAACACCTTTCAGCTCTCTCTAATAAGAAGCTGGATGATATGAGAACTGTACTAAGATCGTGTATAATTTTTAAAAATCACAAGAGTGAATGAGCTGTGGGAAATAAATAAAATAGTAAAGTTTCTCTACTTCTGGAGATTTTAAGTCCTGTGCTTATTATACTCTTGCTAGAAAACCATGGAAAGTTTCTGCATTATCATCATCTATTCTGAGCAGGCTGATAGTCAACACTGTCAATGGTGAACTCTTAGAAGCACTATAATTGAAGGGGAAAAAAGAAATTATTTCTGACTTATCTCATTTTAAATGCATGCTTGCATGATGATGTATTAGACAAAGCCATTATCGCAATTAAATTTAAACAAAGCTTGTGACCACTTAAAGTGTTTGATTTTTCTCATAACAAAAATAAGAAAGATTTAGTCCAAACTGAGGAAACCAACTGTATAAAAAGAGATAAAGCATGATTTTATAGGAAAATGGATTGCAAATTTCTTTGTCAATACGTTTTTAAAATTCCACTTTGGACCCAATATCACATATTCAATATTTTAGCAAGAAGGAAATTCCCTCCCTCCCCTCCTCATGTATACAGATACCAAATCCTTGCTTTATAATCCATGGAAACCCACCCAAAGACCAGAGGCATATGAGATTAAAATCTGGGGCATAATCTTCTAAACAGTATGTGTTGGGTCTTTTTAGAAATTTATTGGTCAAAACATTTCTTGTAAAATGGAAAGATGATTTTAGTAGAGGAGAAACATTTCTATCAAGATAACCTAAACAGTAGTTTCCTCAGATTTTGATGCCACTCCCCCAACACGTGATTCTTCTCTAAATCCCTGGCTGAGCAAGGAACCATTTTAATTAGACTCTGAGGCAAGCAACATTGTGTCCATGGTAACAGGTATAAAAAGAACTTAAAAAAAAGAAAAAAATAAGAAAAAAAAATGTGATAACTGAAAATGTGTTTAAATCATGATAAAAGGATTTAAACAGATGTTATTTTTTTCAAAGTGTTATTTTAAAAAAGAATTTTAAAGGGCTCTTGATATGAGAAAAAAACATTTTTGGATGTATCTTTAGGGAAGATTTCTCACTCCTAAATTCTGTAGTTCATGATTGCTATGGGTGAGTTGGATGCCTGTTCAGTGAAAGGGGCGCCCTAGGGGAGAAATCAGAAAGTAAAACCAAGGTACCTTCAGGTAGATGCTTCAAGTCAAGTGAGCTAAAGCCTCTGCAGTGTTGTTTAATATACTTCACGTGTTACAGTTGATTCATTAAAATGTGTGCTCAGAAAACAGAAAGTACAGGACTTGAGTTTTGGAGACCAATAGGTCTGTGGATAAACCTGGACATATTGCTTGGAAAATGAGATAAAAGGAAGGAGCATAGAGTGGAGCATCCTTAATGGTAGATGCACTTGCTTTCCACAGCCTTAGATAAGCCTGAGTCTACTATGTGAAAAAGTTTTCTTACACTATGAATTTGACTACCTCTTTATTATGTGCATTATATATATATATATATATATATATATACACACACACACATAATTCACTCATTGTATGTATATATATAATTTAAATAATTCATTCATTTTAAATATATTTTGTGTGTGTGTGTGTGTGTGTGTGTGTGGAGAGAGAGAGAGAGAGAGAGAGAGAGAGAGAGAGGAAAGCATAGGCAAGAGGTTATCCCTGGCAACCCACATTTTTACAATCAGTAGGAAGCCATTATGAATAAGGCTAAAAGACGAAGCGCTTGTCCTCGTGTTCATTTTTGTTTTTCTGCCAATTACCTTCTTGAGGAATAGTGATTCTTCCACATTGTTTGAAATATACAAATAACTCCCTAAAGTTAATTGTCCCTCAGAAACCCCAGGCAAGTTCCATGGAACTAAGTGAAGGGTAAGTTATAAGAGGAAACGCAGAGAGAGTAGGAGGAAAGGAGACTTTGGGTCTGGCAGAAGCATGGCTTGTTTTGGCTGGATTCCTCTTGAAGCTTAAATACCCACTGATTGAAAGCAAATTGGATGTTAGGGAAGGCTGGAGTGCCTATGTAAAGGAAAACAAACAAGCAGTGACCCTAAGTTGGTCTTGGAAGAAGTCAAATCTCTTGTTGCTTTGCCTCAAATGTCAAAAGAACCTAAATATTGCTTTGTGTACAAAATAATTTTCAGTTCTTTGGTTTTTTTGTAAATAAACTGGTTATCTGAGAAAAAAACCAGCTAGTGGAGGTGAACTCTGAAGAGTAGGAGACAATGTGGGAAAATAGAATAGAGTTTAAAGTATTTTCTTTTAAATCTGTTCTTATATTTGATATTTAAATTAATAGTCTTTCTAAGCATAGTAAATTTATATTTATCACATAAGATAAAGAGTATAAGAGCATAGCACTGATTATAAATCATTTTTATTGAACAGGGAATTATATTTCATACATCATTCACAAATTGATATAACAATTACAAAAAAATTCTCAGTTCCACACACATACACACAAACTCATGCACATGAAGACATACTTATAAACATACACACTTACATATTCACACTTACATGGAAACAGGAAAAAATTCATAGCTGTGCATGGGATCTCGTAGATGGATTTCACTTCTGCTACTCTACTATAATGTGAGTTTAATACCTACTTATAATTAAAATCTACACTCTGAAGTTTCATTTTACACTCTGAATTTGCCTAAGTGCAAAACTGTACGTGCTGTGGTGACATTAGTAATAAAAAATATAATCTTTTCCCAATGTGTGTGTTTTTTTTAGGTATCATTTCCATGATATTAATAGGTCTCCCACAAGGAAAAGGTCTCCATAGCTACATATGTTTCTAGAAATTATGGTTTAAACTCATTTTTCTCATGAAAATCTTCTTCAAGATTTTTAACTTATTTATTATGAATCTGTCAATGAGAGTTATTCAGTATTTGCCAAATTTGTTCATAGAAAGTTATTATTCACAGTATCTTCCAAGAAAAATAAAACATAAGATGAGATACATTGACAAATAGAAAGTCACTCTGGTTCAAACAGTTATTGCTCATTACTACATCCTTTCGAAATGAATGCTAGTTGCATATCTACTAGGCCAAACACTGCACAACAGCTTGTTTTGTCCTTGGTATAACCCCTTGAGATACATGTGAATATCTGTCTTTCATGAATAACCAAACTAAGACCCAATGAGGCTGAATATTTTTTCCCAAGTCCATGCAGCTAACAGAGATGAAGCTAACACTTGAAACAGTGTTTTCTTGTAGACAATGTTCTACCAGAAATGATAAGCCGCCTACAGGCTTATTTTTCAAATCAGTGTCCATGCGTGGACTATGCAAGTAAGAATACAGTTTTGAGAAAGAAGAGTATTTCCCTTTACGTCATGATTTCAGAGGTGCCAGGAAATGTCCCTCCCTCCTCAAAATGCCTTCTCAAAGCGTCTACATAATGCAAAACTTCTGAGTAGAAATGCTTCTTTTAAAAGATTTATTTTCTCCTTTGAAAAATGCAAATATTCTTGCAAATTCTTTAAAGCTGTCTCAATACTTTAAAGAAGTTCCCAAATCTGGCTGAGCAGCAGCATTACTTAGAAAAAAACTTAAAAAAAAAATACAGACACCTTACAAAACCCTAGATCTTTTCAAACATAGTAGCGAAAGCTGGAGTTGAGAAGTTTTTATTAATATTTTGAAGTTCCTAGATAATTTTAGTAATCACTACTTAAATCTCTATCAATCTTTTCTCTTCTTGGTGTGAAGGGAGTAATTAGAGAGACATTACAACAGGAGAGAGCTGTAAATTTGGAGTCACAAGATTTGAATTGAAATCTCAGCTTCACCACTTAATCTGTGTAAGATACTAGATAAAATAAATCATCCCTTTTGGCTTCAACGTACTCATTTTATAATGGGGTTTCTAATATTCCTCAAATATTGTTATTATTATTAAAAGATATAATGGCTGCAAAGAGCTATTTGTATGCTATATGTGTGTTATTTAATCTTCTTTCTTAAGAGTACAGTTTTATTCCTAGTGCCACATGAAAGAATTAAAACACTGTTTCTGCATTGAAAAAGACAGGCCAATACAGAAAGGAAAAGGACACAGCTAGGAATAGAGGCCTCTCGGGTTTCTCCATGGCATTTCCATATTTGTGATTTTTCCCAGGGTCTTTTTCATCAAAATCGCACTGAAGGACACTTTAGCCCCAGAGGTGTCATCATGACTGAGTCTGAATCAGATTCGGCTTACTTGAGCCTTTTTTATTGGCAGCTATTGTGGCTTTAAATAAGGTTGAGTCTGTAAAGAAGACCAGACCAGGCTCAAATGAGCATCCCCATTCTTGATGACACCTGTTAACTGAGTAGACCACCTCCAGAAGCATGGTATTGACCAAGAAAGGGATTCATATGATCTATTTCTGGAGTTTAGGGTGTGGTCTTAAGAAATAGTTTCTTGCAGCATAGGGAGACTGCATCTCTACCAAAAATAAATAAGTAAATAAATAAATGAGAATTAACCAGGCATGGTGGCATGTGCCTGTGGTCCCTGGTACTTGGAAGGCTGAGGTGGGGAGATCAGTTGAGCCTGGGAAATAAATAATTTTGTTTTGTTTTGCTTTGAGGCAGAGTCTCACTCTGTCACCCAGGTTGAAGTGCAGTGGTGTGATCTCGGCTAACTGCAACCCCTGCCTCCTGAGTTCAAATAATTCTCCTGCCTTAGCCACCCAAGTAGCTGGGATTACAAGTGAGCCACCATGTGTAGCTAATTTTTGTCTTTTTAGTAGAGATGGGGTTTCATCATGTTGGCCAGGCTGGTCTTGCACCACTGACCTAGGTCATCTGCTCACCTCAATCTTAAAGCAAATTCTTGTTAATACCAATAAAGTTTCAAAGTTTAATTATTAAAAAATATTTTTTGAACATACAAATAGAGCTTTCGTGTTTTTATTGAGTGAACTTTTGTCTTTGTTTTGTTTTTTTTTTCCACTGAATGAGCATCATATAATACAGCACCTTAAATCCATGTTGTTGTTTCCGTTTTGATTGGTTGAGTCTCTGGACATCTTGACGATTCACCTTAGACACCCCAAATATTTACACCACATTAAGTGGCTAGTTTATGGAGATTCACATTGAGAAGTCTATTTTTGAACATATTTTTCTTCTTGCATATTAAATATTTTTCAATTACCAAGTATGAAATCTTTTTTATATAAATTGTATAAGATATCATTAAAGTGCTATTAAAGGGAAACAATGTATTTCTACACAAAAGGGAAGGGTCTAAATTAGTGTAATATTTTAAAACCAAAATTAATTGTGCTGTGCTTCTCCAATGGCTAAAATAGGTGTCTAGACATACTTATTGATATAACAATTTTGGAATTGTAAGGACAGGAAAAGTGAATAATTTTCATAAGATTCTTTCTTATTTGACTTATTTTTATAGATCTTCTACTATTACAAGTTACACAATATACATGTATTGAAAGGAAACAAAATAATCTTCATCAAGTGAACAACGTTGCCAATTACCTTTGAAGAAAACTGTAGCCATGATGCTACAAGTTACTGTCGTTCAAAAACGTAGTCAGCCAGCTCTCATTTTGATCATTATCCAATTCTTCCCTCTTAACAGAAAACCACAGTACCTAGAAGTTAGTTGATGTATATGAAATTGCAAATATTTCACAATTTTTAATCTGAAAATGAATGAAAATTTCTTAGAGTTCCATTAAATATTGAATCGGTTACATGACAGAAGATAGTCAAGTTGGTATTACTAAGTCTAGCAAAAACATATCCTTCCCAAAATAAAAACAAAAAGAAAAAAATTCCAAGGCACAGACAAATTCAAATATATAAGTAAGTTTATTCATAGTTCAAACAATTTTCTCAATTCAATGAAGGACAGACCATTTTTGTTTCATAGGGTGTTAACAAGAATGAGCTTTACTATAATAACTTATTCTAATTTGCAATTCAGCATATTAACTTCTTCCAATTGCCCCATTAAAATAGTGCAGGCACCATTTTTTATTACATAAGAAGTGTTCTGAACACTTATGGCACTTAGTGCTAATGTTTACAATATAGCTCTTACAGAATTTTGCAGTTTGTTCATTCATCAGAAATAGATAAGAATAAAAGGGCTTGCATCAATCTCACACAAGCTGGTACAAAAATAGATACGTTTTAATTATCAGTAATAGCAATATGATTCTTTCATCATATCATTTTTTTATCAAAACATTTTGAGATATGAAAAATGCAGAAAATTCTAGGAGAATATCTCCAAGACTGGAAATTTCAAAATTAAAAGCAATATTTAGAGTAAATTGGCACAATCTCCTAGCAGAAATGGATTATTACAATGTTAAAAAGAAACAGCCAGAGTAAATTTAATACGTAGGTAAAATGTATTGCAACTATGTATGTTATAATTGTTCACTAAAGCAATCCATTATACCTGAGAGAAATTTTAAAATAGGATTTTGGGAAAGGTTAGTCAATGAGATTTGGAGCCAAGTCCAGATCTCTTTATTCCCCCTTTAAAGTTTCCTTTAACTAATTAAACTGCTTCACTGCGTCCTAAAACAGAATATTTGTATCATATATTACTTTCGTGTATCGTAGATTTTATTCCACAGAATAAGGCCTGTTACATATCAAATAAGAATCTTAATTGGAATAAAATAATATTGACATTTTTTGTTGTCTCAGTCCCCATTTCCTTTCTTCTTTTTGTTCTTTGGTATATTTTTAAAGTTGGTGCTCTCTGTGACATGCACTGTTACTACTGGCATTTAATTGTGGCAGCGGGTGGGGGTGAGAGAGACCTTCCTGAAGTAAGCTTTATGTTTTTCAATGTATCTATCAATATAAACATTATTTTAATTAGTAAATTCACTGGCAATAAGCCTAAATTAACAATAGTGACCTGGCCGCATAGCCTTAAATAATAGTAGTGCCCTCATTCCCAAAACTAAATAAAAGAAAACAACAACACTTAACAACAAAGCAATTTCTCTTCTCAGCTGATGAGACCAAGCGCCGGTTTGAAGACCTTGGTGCATGGTTGCACCTAGAGACCCTTCTATGGCCAGCCTGGGATGAAAGCGGATGCTCTAAGGGTGTTCACTATGTATTTAATAAGTGCTGTGTCTGTTTTTGCTGTGTGTTCAACTTTGTCCTTTATATTCTAAATGTAGATGCTGAGTCAGATGATGCTTACCAGGGAATACATTCTTTCACGTGATGTCTCCAATTACTAAACATGCATCCTCTTGTTCCAGGATTTCTGATCATCTACTTACCTGGAAATGTATTGTACAGAAGTATTTAAGAGATACTCACCATAAAGTGTGCCTACATATTCCTATTAAGCCTAAATGACACTTTTTAAACGAATCACAAATTTAGCCATCTATAGTCTTGCTCTGTTTTGTTTTAAGAAAAAATAATTTCCACTGCTGTATTTTATTTCTGAATGTTTGGTTTAAGTATAATGTAAGTCCAAATCTTTTGCAAATACAGGAAAAATCATGTTGATTAAGGATGTAAAAAATGCAGTCTCTTCCTAGTTACAATACACCATGGTGGTGGTGTAAAACTGGGAAGTTTCCATTTAATGTAACCCAATGTTGCTTTTCTAAATGTTAGAAATTGTTACCCTTATTATTTTTTGGCTTATCTGAACACCAACCACAGAGAACTTGAGATTTCAAGTCAAAGTTGCTCTTTCATAGTAATTCCATTTAAAGTCTTGTTATATTTCTTGCTCTTGTCAAAAATCTTGTCTAAACTTAAATGGAAGTCACATATGCAGCCTTGTGAGACTCCTAGTATCCTTTAAATGTTCCATGGGCCTCAGCCAAGTGAGTAATTGTCCATCAGCTTATGGTTCATTAGGAACCACAAATCAGTTGAGTGGGAGGTGTTTCATAGGAAACTATTCAAACCTAAGTTTTGCTAGATTTCTGATGAATAGGATAGCCTAGGATAAGAAACTTTCATCTAGGAGCTCTAAGGTAGTTAGGCTGGTGGTAGCTAAGACCTCTAAAGCTAATTGGGCAGATAAGAAAAAGGGGTAGCAATATGGTCAGGACACAGAAAGGAGACATTCCTCGGTGCTTATTGGCGAGTAGAAAGCTGAGCTGGAAGGGTGATCTGTAAATGAAATTCAGTAAAGAATTAAACTTCAAGAGGCATTCTCCACAATGAAAAATACAGCAATAAACCTTGCAAGTGTGATTTTTGTTTCTTTCTAAGGGGAAGACTATTTTCTTGTATATATCAATTGTAAATCATGTTATTGTAAATGATGTTTAGCTTCATAAGTAATCTCTTAAAATTGATTTTTACAAAATTATTTTCAATTATTATTTTCAATTAGACTACTATTTTAAAAGGAAGAAAACTGTAGCATACTTTTAAATACATGATTTCCCTTGATCTTTTCTCCACCCTTTTTTACCCTATGTGCATATGGCAAGAATCATTTAGTAGTGGATTTTCTCCTTAGTTCCACTGAAAGATAAATATATATTCCAAGTTTCAGAAATGCATGAAGAAAACCAGGTACCTGTGTTAAGGTTATATGATATTAAGTAAAGCTTTGAAGTTAGTGAATCTTAGTGAAATGAACACATACCAAAAATAGCCTTATGCAGCATTCCAAGAAAGATTGGAGAGTTGCAGAAATAGTCTGCAGAGTTTTTCAGATTCCAGTGATTTTGATACTTGAAAAGTGAATGGCAACCTATGCACGAATTCAAATGATAAGCTAGCCATTTAGAATCTTATACACATACTATATTGTTAATTAAAACATACTTTAATTGAGTAGATTAATAGGATAACTGTAAAACAAACCATCTAGGCTCCCTTTATGCATATTAGAAAATTTTGTTAACCTGAAGAAGTGTATTGTCTTACATGTCCTTTGGAAGAACTCTAAAAGGCACATGTTGTCTGGGGGAGAAAATAAGAAAGTGGTCTGGGAAATCCGTTAAAACACAGCTTCTTAACGAAAGAAGCTAATTATGATTTTAGAGCTTAAAAGGGAAGGTGTCCCTGAGATCATTAGAAATGGGACAGAACATTGTATGTGAAACAGGAGAGGGGGTCACACAAGGTGGCTCATGCTGTAATCCTAACACTTTAGGAGGCTGAGGTGGGTGATCATTTAAGGTGAGAGACCAGGCTGGCCAACATGGTGAAACCTCATCTCTATTAAAAAATACAAAAAATTTTTAAAAAATAGCTGGGAGTGGTAGTGCATACCTGTTATCCCAGCTACTTGGGAGGCTGAGGCAGGAGAATGGCTTGAACCGGGAGGCAGAGTTTGCAGTGAGCCAAGATCACACCACTGCACTCCAGCCTGAGTGAAAGAGCAAGAGAGAGACAAAGTCTCAAAAAAAAAAAAAAAAAAAAAAAAAAAAAAAAAAAAAAAAAAAAAAAAAAAAAAAAAAAAAAAAAAAAAAAAAAAAAAAAAAAAAAAAAAAAAAAGGAGCAGGAGCGGATGAGGCTATCAGCATTCCTTCTCAGTGGCTAATCTGGGCAGACCTCACCTGGGGAAGGACTGCAAAGACAATTCAAATATTTTATGTTTTTCAGAAGAGAACATAAATGGAAGAAGCATGGCCGTTACAACATCGCATTGACCAGAAGGAAATAGAGTATTATCAGGAGAATACAGAAAAAAACAAACAGGATTTCTTACTTTCTACTCAACACTCAATACTTCTATGACCTCTGATGATCAAGAAATGAGTAAGGATTCTCTCTATGAAGCAATCATATAACTGATTCTCCAACAGACACCAGCTAGGTGTCCACAGTTCTGACATATCTGCTCGAAAATAGCATCAGATCTCACAGGCTGAGGACTTAGTCCCACAAGACTGCCCTCTAATTCACATGCCAATTTCAAGCCCCAGGTTGTGAACTGTGCTTCTCATCAACCAGATATAAATCCCAGTTCCCACATCCTCCTCTTTTGGTTTGATTAATTTGCTAGAGCAGCTCACAGAACTCAGAGAAATACTTTACTTACATTTACCCATTTATTTTGAAGGATATTATAAAGGATACAGATGAACAGCTAGATGGAAGAGTTACACAGGGCAAGGCATGGAAGGAGGGGTATGGGATCGCCTCTCTTGTGCACTACTCACCAGGAACCTCTACATGTTTAAGTATCCAAAAGCTGTTGGGACTCAGTCCTTTTGAGTTTCTATGTAAGCTTTATTACATAAGCACAACTGATTAAATCCCTGACCCTTGGTGATCAACTCAACCTTCAGCCCATCTTCCCTCCCTGGAGGTTGGATGGTGGAGCTCAAACCTCTAAACACGCCTTTGTCTTTCCTATGGTCAGCCATTATCTTGAAACTATTTAAGAGCCTTCCAGCCACCAGTCATCTCAGCTTACAAGGGACACTAATCACTTCAGAGATTCCAAGCCTTTCAGGGGCTGTATATCAGGAAACCAGGCTAAAGATCGAATATAGTTGACCCTCGAACAACACAGGTTTGAACTTCAAGGATCCACTTACATGCAGATGTTTTCTCTTTCTTTCTTTTCTTTTCTTTTCTTTTTTTTTTTTTTTTTTTTTTTTTTGAGACAGAGTCTCATTCTGTTGCCAGGCTGGAGTACAGT
>NW_016107342.1:9560647-9594646 GCF_001604975.1 Cebus imitator | reverse complement strand
TTTTTTTGAGAGGGAGTCTCACTCTGTCACTCAGGCTGGAGTACAGTGGCGTGATCTCAGCTCATCACAGCCAATGCCTCCCGGGTCAAAGAGACTCTCCTGCCTCAGCCTCCTCAGTAGCTGGGATTAAAGGTGTCTGCCACCACGGCTGTCTAATTTTTGTATTTTAGTAGAAACAAGGTTTCACCATGTTGGCTAAGCTGGTCTCAAACTCCTGACCTCAGGTAATTCACCAACCTTGACCTCCCAATGTGCTGGGGATTACAGGCGTGAGTCACTGTGTCCAGTCCATATGCAGATTTTTTCCACCTGTGCTACCTCTGAGACAGTAAGAACAACCCCTCCTCTTCCTCCTCTTTCTCAACCTAATCAATGTGAAGACAAGCATAAAGGCTTTGTGAAGATTCACCTCCATTTAATCAATATATATTCTCTTTCTCATAAATTTCCTAATAACATTTTCTTTTACTTAGCTTATGTTATTGGAAGAATATGGTATATAATATATAAAACTTACAAAATGCACGCTAATTAATTAGCACAGCTTCTAGTCAACAGAAGACTATTCGTAGTTATATTTTTGGGGAGTCAAAAATTGTACCTGGATTTTTTTTCCTGCATGGTGGCTGCCAACCTTAACTTTCAAATTGTTCAAGAGTAAACAGTATATATACTCATGTGCTGCATAACAACGTTTCAGTCAACAGCAGACCACATGTATGATGGTGGTCTCAAAAGATTATGATGGAGCTAAAACCTTCCTGTCATCTAGTGAAATCATAGCTATTGTAAGGTCATAGTGTGATTACTTTTTTTTATTCTTGAGACAGAGTTTCACTCCTGTTGCCAGGCTGGAGTGCAAAGGCATGATCTCAGGTCACCACAACCTCACCTCCCAGGTTCAAGCAATTCTCCTGCCTCAGCCTTCTGAGTAGCTGGGATTACAGGCATGTGCCACCACACCCAGCTAATTTTGTATTTCAGTAGAGATGAGATTTCTCCACACTAGTCAGGCTGGTCTTGAACTCCTGGCCTCAGGGGATCCACCTGCCTTGGCCTCCCAAAGCTCTGGGATTACAGGCGCTTTTTAAAAATAAATGAAATGTAGCCTAAATATATAGTATTTATAAAGTGTACAGCAATGTCTTAGGCCTTTGCATTCACTAACTACTCATTCACTGACTCAGAGCAACTTGAGTCCTCCATTCATGGTAAGTGCCCTATACGGGTATACTATTTTTTGTCTTTGATATCATATCTTTATTATGTATGTTCTGTGTTCAGATATGTTTAGGTGAATGTTTTCCATTGTGTTACAGTTGCCTACAGTATTTAGTCCAGTAACATGCTGTACAGGATTATAGCATAAAAGAAATACTATGATGTTCACAGGGGACAAAATTGCCTAACAATGCATTTCTCAGAATATGTTGTCTTTATTATGTGACACATGACTATATTTCACAATAGCATAATTATTTTATTTTCCTTTTCCTGAACAATTAATCTTATCTAGTTTCAAGACTATATACTTAGGCTGGGTGCAGTGGCTCACATCTGTAATCCCAGAACTCTTTGATTACAAAAAAATTTAAAAATTAGCCAAGCATGGTGGCACACACCTGTGGTCCCAGCTACTTGGGAGGGTCATGTAGGAGGATTACTTGAGCCTGGGAAGCTCAAGTAATGATTACAGTGAGTTGAGATAGCACCATGGCGCTCCAGCCTGGGTGACAGTGTGAGACCATGTCGGAAAAAAAAAAAGACTGTATATCTTCAATTCTAAGTTTAAAAAAATATGATCCAGTTAAGTAACTTGGAATTGTTATTGTTATTTATTTATACTTAGTAAATTGATTCAATTTTATATGATATCTGAATCCTATTTTGCATAGATAAGATCACAAATGTAATAATTGCATGTATAAGACAGCAGGACTTTAGGTCTCTTATTACAAGTTATAAAAGCTTGAATGATTTTTAAACTACCCACTCTCCATATCTGTTATTTTACATATCAATGTACTTCTGAATAATAAAATTATACTATGTTAATACAGAGATTTTTGTATCAAATGAAAGCCCAGTACAAAATTGTGACTGTTTATCTTAATCATTGAACTTTTAAAAAACTAATATTTCATTGAGTTACATAGCAGAACTTTGAGTTATTGTTGAAAGCAATTGTTCACCTTGCCATCTTTGGCATCAAAATGCATAGAACTCAAAATTTCTTGGAGTATTCACACATCTAGTGGGGGAAAACAAACTACACCGAACAGTTCTTCTACTGTGAAAAGTAGCAAAATTCCACACCTACAACAAATTGCAAATTTTCACATATTTGCTCCAGGCAAACATTTGCAATTTTCACAGCAAATAAGGCTTTTGGCTCCAATTCACATTTTTTTTTTTTTTTTGTCTTCTCCCCTCTTGGAAAAAAGTCACTGTCCCTATTTTCAGAAATCCAGAATAACACTTGAAACAAAATTACTGATAATATGCATATTTGAGGTATTTTAATTTTGGTTCTGCTCATTCAGATAAAAAACATTACTTCAATGTGACTCAACTTGATTCAGGAATCCATGAGTTTGGATAGGAACCCTGAAAATGAAACTTAACTGATTTTGTGACCTGGGATACCCAGTTCCACTCTGATCAGAGACTGCTTCTAAAATGTTGCCTGGTGCTTTCAGGAAATACAAATTTTTTATTTTCAGTAACCAAATAAAAAGATAATTTGGGTTTTCCCTAAAATAATATATATATATATATATATATATATATATATATATATATATAAATACACATATACACATACATATTTTTTAATTTTAGTACTATAAGGCAGTGGTTCTCAGGCAAGGAACAATGATATTTCCCAATCAGCTATGTAGCATTATTACAATAAGGACATTGAAAATTGTACATAACCCAGCCATGGGACAGTCTTCACTACAACACTATCCACAGAATTTTGTCCTATGTTAAAATAACAACGACAACAACAAAATTGAAAAGTTGACTATGTTATAGAAAGCATGTCATTTTACTAATGTTGACTTTGTTATAGAAAGTCAACATTAAGATTAACTTCATTATGGCAAGCATGTCGTTTAACTAATGTTGGTTGACTTGTATTCTGTTGTATTCTGTTGTATTCTATCCAATTGATTTACTTATGAACCACTTAAAAAAATTTAGTAAGTTAAGTGTGGTGTGTGGTATATGGTGATGTGTGTGTGTGTGTGTGTGTGTGTGTGTGTGTGTGTGTGTGTATTGCATGCTAGAGAAGTTTCTATTGCACAGCCATCTACATTTCTCCTGTTTTCTGTTTTCTGAAGAAAGTCAACTCAAGCTGTAGTACACATTAGGCTCTGCTCCTCTTTAAATTATAGCTCCTCTTTAGCAGGAGAAAAAAGTCCAATCTCCTTGCAATGGTTTTTAACGACCAGCCGCAACTGATCTCTGTTTATATTACCAGGTTACCCTTCTATCTTTCTTCCATATCTTTGTGCTACTGACACATGAACTTTATGCCATCTTTGACCTATTTCGATGTCTTTGCTTGTGCAAGACTGGCATTCTCTGCTCACCCACTTGCCCTACTGAATTCTTTATCCACCAAGACTCAGCTAATGTGCCACTTCTTTTAGCAAAGTTTTCATAATCTTACCATTTGGAAATTTTTCTTATCTTCAGTACCTTTATGATATCATGTTACTCATTCATTTATAATTATTCACTTCTCAAATAGTTATTACCTAATATTGCCAGATAGAGACAAAATACAAAAGATTTAGACATAGTTTTTGCCCTTTAAAAGTTCACAGTGAGGGAAATTGTTCCAATCCAATCACAAAGAATATTCAAATAACAGAGATTATCTGCTTATTACTCTTATCAGAGCTTTAAAATGGAAGGAGTTACAATATGTTTTGACTAAATTAAAATGCTTTCCTATATGATGAATAAACATAGTCAATTTGTTCAAAATTTGATTTGTGGAAAAAGTGAGAGCAAAAAGAACCCAAACAAGAGAAGTACTTACATAAATATAGTTTTAAAAAGAGCAATTCCCTGCAGCACAATTGAAGGTACAGTAAATTTGCAGAGGGAAATACCCTGCTGGCGTATTTGGAGAACTTCCCCCTTGACATCAGCAGCACAGTAGCTATAGTTCCTATCACAGTTTCCTGTTTTTAGTAACTTTTTCAACAGATATATTAAAAAATGCTCAATATTGCTAATCATTAGAGAAATGTGATTTGAAAATACAATGGAATTCCATTTCATAATTTGTCACAATGGCTTTTATAGAAAAGTGAAAGATAACAAGTGTTTCAGAGGACACGAGAAAAAGGGAACCCTAGTACATTGTTGGTGGTAAACGTAAATTAGAAAACAGCATGGGAGTTCCTTAAAAACCTAAAAACATAGTTACCATATGATCCAGCAATTCACTTGTAGTGATTTACTCATAAGATCAGCAATCAGTTCCTTGATGAGATATCTACATGCCTATATTCATTGCAGCTCCATTCATAATAGCTAAGTGGTAAAATCAATCTATGTGCAACAAATAAATGGATAAAGAAAATGGGGTATGTATACACAATGGAATACTAGTCAGCCTTAACAAAGAATGAAATTTGGTCATATGCAACAACATGGATTGAATTGATGAGCATTATGCTAAGTGAAATAAGTCAGGCAGAGAAAGACAAGCATGCTATGTTCTTACTTATATATGAAAATCTAAAACAAATGAATTCACAGAAGCAGAGAGTAGAATAGTGATTACAGAGACTGGAGGATGGCTAGAATGAGGAGATGATGGTCAAAAGACAGCAAATCTCAATTAGGAGAAATAGTTTCTTTTATTTTCTTTTGAGTTCTATTGCACTGGATGGTGAATATAGTTAAAAATAGAGTATTGTATATTTCAAAATTTCTCAAAATAAATGTCAATGTGCTCACCACAGAAAACGTCAGTGTCTGAAGTGATGAATATTTTATTTAATTATTCTACATTATATTCATTACTTATTAATTTGTACTTCATATTTTTTATACAATTATAAATTTCAATTTATATTGAAATTATAAATTGAAATTTAAAATTATAAAAAAAGAGCAAAGAAAGGATTGAACCAAATAAGCCTAAGGTTTTTGCTAATGCTATTAATCTAATACATATCTTAAATGTACCATACAAAGTTTAAATATTATTTTTTAATCTCTATTTCCTGCACCTTTTAAATATTAGCATAATTATCTTAAACAGAGTTGGACCACAACTTTCAAATGCCAACACAACCAGTCAACCTCATGGAGGAAAAAAAAGTTGATTTTTTTTTTGTCTAATTATAGGACAATTGTGTAGTTGTTTTTTAAATTAGAAGGAAACACTAATTGTTTAAATTTATGACGTATGTTTTCTATATACCTAATTCTATATCTCTTGCACATTGTTCAACATAAATGGAATTTCTAGTATGTGCCAGATACCAGGGCCAGATATTTTCATCTATCATTCCACTCTCAGGTCTTTATCTCTCATCTGGACTACTATGATCACCTCTTAATTGAGTGAACAACTTTTCTACTAGTTTAAAAACAATAGAATGGAATAGAATTTATTGCATGTTTACTATGTGTCAGGCTTATAGATATTATTTATATATACACAATGAACTGCTTGCAGGTTCATTACCACTGAATACTTAGCCACACTTCTACGGCTGTGTTTTTGCGGCATAGAAGTGTGACTGGAAAACGCTGCAGGTCTTCTTTATGATAACTGGAAGTATTAGTCAACAACTCAATACAGTTGTCATTTTTGGAAACATTCCTAATCACAAAAGCTAAGTGAAATGCCACTCTACCCTGCCTAACGTGTTTAACACCCTGTGCAATAAACAATTTTAGCATATACTTTATTGAGATTAAGTTTTCTTGTTTTTGTTTTTTTGAGATGGAGTTTCCTTCTGTTGCCTAGGCTAGAATGCAGTGGCAGGACCTCGGCTCACTGCAATCTCCACCTCCCTAATTCAAGCAATTCTCCTGCCTCAGCCTTCCAAGTAGCTGGGGTTACAGGTGCCCACTACTACACCTGGCTAATTTTTGTAGTTTTTAGTAGAGATGGGTTTTCACCATGTTGGCCTTTTATGTATCTTTTTTCTACTAGACTTTGTGCAATAGTGGGGAAGATACCATTTCCTTTTCATCTCTCATATCTACCACATTGCTTGGCACGTAATACACATTCAATAACTGCTTATTTTTAAACTCAGACAAACTTGGGTGAAGAAGACAGAGATGGGCAAGAGACTGTCTAAGGCCCATGGTCTCATTCATTTTTGACTTATGTACTTTGTCATAACAAATATGAAAATAACTGGCAAAGCTCACCCTACTCAACACTTGGGGCTCTTTCTGGATTACCTCTTTCATACATGATTTTATTGATCCTCACAATGTAAGTATGAAGTAGATATTGTTACTATCCCCACATTAGAGAAGAGGAAATTCAAATTTAGAGAACTTGAATGACTTCCTTAAGAACATACTACTGGCAGCCAATAAATTTAAACCAGACCATCAGACCCTGAAATTCTTTCTTCAATTAAGATTATTAAAAAATAATAAAAGGGAAAAAATTGAAAAACAATATATTCATTGAGCCCTTCTAATGCACCATGGATACTCCCTGGTAACAGGCATTTAGGGGAACAGTGACAGTATGTGTTTCATCCCTGTGTGACAGAGGAAAGCCTTAATTTGGGAGTTGCTATATCTATGTGATTGTTCTGCACCAAGATATATATGTTTAATAAAATAATACTCCAGGACTATTCAGTAATTTTATTACCATCATTTATGGAGCATGTATAGACATAAAATCTGGAAAATTAATGAACATCTTCAACATAACTGCCAAATTGATTTTTCTGTATACTTTCAGGTAGTATACTTTTAGTAGAAATATTTAATTTAAAGCTCAAAATTGTGTAATGTTTTCATTTTTATATGCTCCCCTAAAAGCTTTATGTGAAGTTGGTTTCAACTACAGTGTTCAGAAAATATTATATAATAGAACATATGTATTAAACTTGTTCACTAAATAAGTCCTAGTTCATATCAATATATATTTATTGTTTCTTATGTTGAACTTAGCATAGGCCAAGATATATGTTCTATTTTATGACAGGATAAACAAAAATGAAGAAGCCATGTCCTTTGATATTTGCATTTCAATGGTTCTGCAACTGAGTAAGGTTGGAAGTCATATTCGGGGAGGCTGTAAGTTTTGGATAAGAAATTAAGAGACATTTGGTAGACAGTATAAAGCAGGAAGGTAAAATTGACATTCCTATGTTATTAAACTATGTATCTCACATTGTCTACAATCTAATGGTATAAAATAACCAGAAAGCTATTATTAAGTCAACATATATATAGTTACCATATATATGCATATATATATATATATATATATATATTTACAAAACAGAATATATGTATATCCAAAATAGAATGAAAACCTGGCCAAGAACACCAACAGTGGAAAAAAAAAAACAGATATAATGTTTTAAAAAGAGTAATAAGAAACAGTTGTATTTGAAACAACTGATTTATAAAAATGAACTTATCCAATAAAGTAGAAAAATCCAAATTTGTTTCTTCACACTTGTATTCAAATAAAAATTTGCAGCATAAAAAAAAATGATGGCAGGGATACTTCCCCAGTGAGACCAGTAGAGCTTGTTCAGTTGTAAGGTAGACGGATACGGTGAGGATAAACCAGGAGGTGAGGATGAGGTGGAGATTTAAAGACTTCCAAGTAGATATGGTAGCACCACAGTCTCAGAGAAAAGGCCAAAAATGAATATAGGTTAGTAGAAAAGTTATTAGTTGAGTTTAGAAGGTGCCACATGACTAAATAGAAATATTCAAAAGTTGTCAACTGAAAATACATTATCTAATAGTTACAGATATCTATGTCCTGACACCCATAGCTGTAACCATCCCCTTCCTCTGCTCAAGGATTAATATATTCCTACAATAATCACTTCTTATTTTAGGAGAAATAACCATTGTGTCCAAAACCCCTGATCTTTACCACATGACAATTAGTGTTTCTAATACATGAAATGCTAAAATCATGGGACTTAAATGAAACGTACATGCCTTTGTAGGACAAAAGGGATGCAAACACTTTGTATAAGTAAAATGTCATTACAATGCTAAATGAAACATTTTAAAATGCAGGATTTCAAATAAATGCCAAAAAAAGTTCACACTTAACCAAATTTGGACAAGTTTATGAATAATAATAATCCATTATTCTTGTTTACCACTGTCATTTCTGAAACACTTTCAGGTATAATTTTGAAGGATGTTATTTTACCATACGTGAGAAGGTTGCTTAAGTTTTACTTCAGCCAAAACCCTATTGTCATGGAGTTCAACTGCTAACATAACATACAATTTTCACGACATTGTTATGTGTATTTCCTTAGATGATAACTGAAAAATCAGTGTGGCATTCTGTTTTAATTTTCTTTCTCTAGACACTGATTGTAGTACTATCTCATTTCCTCTTGGGGATGCATTTACTGAGCATTTCCTATGGGCAAAACACTCAAGAAAGTGTTGATGGCCATATATAAAATAAGAACCTGGACTCCAATATCTCTGAAATCATCCTTTTCACAAATATGCCACTTGCTTACTACATTTCATATTCTTGTACTTTCTAGCTTTTTATCTATTTGATTTATGCTCTACTTAGCTAACAATTTTTATTATTTTTTATTCCAAAAACCCTGATAAAGCCACTGTAGGTTAGTAAGCTGGTTGAAGAATGCTTTTATGGCCTGCTACTTTATAAATTTTACCTTGTTCCCATTCACCTGAGGTGGACTGAGGTCATATTAGTTGCATGATGGTCAATGTGCAACTGCTTACAATCCTTTGACAATGACCCTGGTGTCATCAAATGGCAGTTAATCCTGTGGAATAAAGCTTCATAGTCAATTTGTTGAAACCCTTGAAATGTAAAGGTAAGAAGCCTCAAGTCTTTATGTAGTCAATCTTAAATTGTATTCCTTAAATGTTATTTTCTCATCAACGTTTTTGAAAAGAAGTGAATATCCTTTTGGAATCCACACCTCTTAGAATGTAAGGACTTCAAATTGTTAAAGAGGGCAGAGACCTATGATTTGGAAGTCAGATAAGCTGGTCACAACAGTGACCATTATTTTGTACAATTCAAAGAGCCTTTCTTTCTGAGAAATACAGTTTTTGTAAATTTGGTCCTCTACCTTACTCTTCTGAGAGATCCATGGAAGTGGCCAGGAGAATATAAAATGGAGGAAAACCCTCCTTGGTGATAAAATAGGAAAAGTAATAGTCTCAGGCACCCAACTTCAAAGGATTTTAATTAAATAATAAACTGGAGGAAATGGTGTATTTGGTAAGAACCTGGGTTTGGTCTAGTTTCTTCACTCAGTAGCTGCTTTGTCTTAAAAGAAGATATTAAAATTTCCTATCCCTTCATTCTCTCCCAGAGTTGTGAGATTTAATCAACAAAGCAAGTCCTCAGCCTGGTGTCTGGGCAGTGGAAAGTTAGCAGTAGTCACCTCCCTATCTTCCTCTCCATTGTTATGAAAGAGGGAATCAGAGTTAGAATTAGGATTTCTGACCATCCCTCACTGCCTGCAGTACAATGTGATCAGATTCTGAGTGGAGCTAGTGATGAGAAAACCCTTTCACAGTCTCTGAGGAAAAAGGACAGGAGTGGTTTCAATGATTGTTTTAGAAACTCAATATGACAGGATTTCTCCCTTCTTTAGCAGCCAGAACAAATAAAGTTTCTTTCTATCGGAATTAAAAAAAATGCTACTAGCTGTATAAAAAGATGCATTATGTTAAGACAAGAGGTCATTCCTAATACTTAGAGGAATCGATTCAATAAAGTAGATGTACTATAAAACAAAACAATATAAAAACCCCAAAACAGAATTGAAAAAACAACAAGAAAAAATAAGTTTTTGTGTTTATAATCTCATCAATATTTGAGAGAGTATTTTATACATTTACGTGGAGGAAGAAAATATGAAACAGGATCAATGTGAAATGAGAACATACTGTATAAGAGAGAAAACATGATTGCTTAACGGAACGTAAGATAGAGCTCAAAAGCAAAAAATAAGATACAGTAGAAAAGGGATTTGTAGGAATTAAACTCCTTAAATTCAGTTAAACTACTTGAATTCAAGCAATTCAAGTAGGACTCAGAGAAAAACTGTCCAAAAGAAGAAAGAAAGAAAAGGAAAAAATGAGAAAGATCAAGTATGGATAAAAGAAACAAACTACAAGACAGTAGCCCAAATCAATAACAAATATAAGAAACAATGATCAAATAAATTCTGTTTTTAAGAAAAAAACTTTACTGGGATGACAGAAAATCCAGTTACAGATTGATACAGCTCAACAAATATCAAGAACAAGAAAATTGAAGAGCCCATTACCATCAAATATTTTAATAAAAATTTTCAATCTTAATGATAAAAAGTTTACTAGCAGCCAAGATGACATGCAAACACCTGGACAATAATTAAAGTTACTGGGAATGAACTACATATTGTAAATGATAATTTAACAGTTACCCACCTGGATAAAAAAAGAAAGATATATTTTTATAAAGAAATATTGGTACCATTTAAGTTGGAAAACTAAGAGTCCTGGTGATACAATTTAGTTCATGTCCAAAGGCCTGAGAGCCAGAGGAACAGATTGTACTATTCCCAGTTCTGGTTCAAAAGCCTGATGATCAGGGAGGGCAGAGGGACACTAATATAAGTCCCAGAGTTGGAGGACCAGGGAATGAGGAGCTCCAATGTCCAAGGGCAGGAACATATGAATGTCCCAGCTCAAGGACAGAAAGAGAGAATACGCCCTTTCTTATCTGTTTGTTCTATTCAGGCTCTTAATAGATGGCATATGCCCATCAATATTGATAAGAGCAGATCTTCTTCATTCAGTCTACTGATTCAAATACACACCTCTTCCAGAATCACCCTCCAGATACACACAATACATACACCCAGAAAGAATGTTCTATCAGCTATCAGGAGCCCCTTAGCCTAGTGAAGTTGACATAAAATTAACCATCACAAGTTTACCCCTTGTCAACTTGGCATCCATACACATCTCCTTAAACTAATTAATCTTCAGATAAAGACAATAACAACATCAAGGAGGGAATCTTGATCTGTATTTTTCTTCTATAGATGATTCACATGGCTCTTTCACTAGTTTTTCTATCTGCTAAATGTAATTTTATCAGAAAGGCATACTCTGATTGTTCTATCTAAATTAACACACCTCACCCTTTCTCTATACTTCTTTATTCTTTAGCTGTTTTATTTTCATTTATTGCACCACTTGACTGATTGCATATTCAGCTATTTGAATGTGTGTGTGCACTGATATAGCTCCATTCTAGAACCGCATCTGATGTATAATATGTGGTTGATTCATATTCATTGACAATATTAGAAAGACTGGTGTTTGCATAAGGAGTCAGCTTTCAATCTGCTTCAAAATGGACCAATTTTTTCTATTGAATGGCTACTTCATAGTGTCTTCAAAGATCATGACAGATTTTACCTAAACATTAAGGAAGGTGAAAGAACTCTTCAGCATCTTCTTCTAATAGACTCTCACCTGAATCTTTGGTTGATTTAGGAATAGTCATAAGAATATCTACAATTTCATTCATAGCTTATATTCATAGAAGTACGTTTTAAATGGACAGACTGAATGAAATAATTTTGTATTGATTAAACAATTGTTGAAAATTACCTATCAATTATATAAAATATACTTTTGAGGGAGAGGGGTTTTATTTTGCTGTGGTTTACCATAGCTCTGATTCTTTATATTGGCTACCAATCAATATAATCTCAAAACTACTCCTAGTTCTTGATAACCAAATGGTGTTATCAGTACTTAATATTTTCTCTATTTTCCATGGTATGCTGCAAGTGTCCATTTTATTCATACATCACAATAGTTAATAGTAAATCTTGACATCTGCTTGCTTCATTTATAAAATGACAAACTGAAAGACCAAAATCTGCAACTTGTTAATAAGAAATAAGGAGTGACAATTTATACTTCACCTTAGTCAAAAGGCCAAGAAATGATTCACATACAATTCCAAGGAGTAAGAAATGTAAAAATAATTGCATGAACTGTACTTTGAATCCATACAGAGGAATCATTTCCGAGGAAACAGTTAAAGTTAATTTGGCAAAGAACAGGGCTCACTGTTAGAAAAAAGGAAAAAAAAACCTTTAAATAATCTGTTCAGTATGTCATCTTTACCCATACTTTATGTAACATGAAGGAAAAATTAAGTAAGTTTTGATGAAAGGAAATTTTATGATGAATAGAGATATGTGAAACTTCAGTATTTAGGAAAAATTTCTTGACTATAGAGCTATTGTTGTAAGTCTATTCTGATTCACTTGGCCCTCTACAATACTCCCCTGAAATAATATTAATAAAAATATTACTTATAATAATAAATGTTATATTATAATCAAAATTTGTGGTGGTTTAAAACTATATCCATAGCTTATTTAACTCTTATCCCATTAAGTGGTAGGTTCCATGTCTCTTCCCTTTAGTCAGGACTGATGTTGGTAATTTGCTTTTGTGAAATAAAATGTAGCGGATATGATCCTATGTGACTTCTAACTCTAGGTCATGGAAGGCCGTGCTTCTTCCTCCATTTTGAGATGTTCAATTTAGGGAAGGGCAGCCTCTCCAAGAAAACTGAGGATTCTGATGTGACCATGCTCAAGAGGCTCATCCAGATAACAGCTCAGCTGAGGTCCCTGTCAACAGCCAGAATTAGTTGCCAGTCGAGTGAGTGAACCATCATGGATGCCAAACCCAGTTGAGCCTTCAAATGATGGCATGCTCAGTCATCATCTGACTGGAGTCACAGAAGAGACTCAAACAAGAACGGCCCAGTTGGTGCCTCCCAAATTCCTAATCCTTATTCACAAAACCATGATCAAAATAAAATTATTGTTTTAAGAGACAAAGTTTGGGGGTAATTCATTTTGCTGGTATATGAACTGGTACAGATTAGAGAGCTATATTTCTTCAACATTTCTGAGCAAAAATTATACCATGAATTAATTTATCAAGTTGTTTATTCTAAACAGCAAAGCTTCCCAGAGGAATATTTTAGGCTGGCATTTTTTTTTCAAACTTGAAGTTTCTTATAAGTGACTTTAGGTTAAATGAATTCTAATTTTTAGATAATTCCTACTATTTTTGATATTATACTTTATGTCAGACAACTATCAGTTGTGCTTTTTTCCCCTTACTTTTTGAGACTTTTTTCCCTCTGTGGTACCCCAGGGGAAACATCCCTCAGGTTTTCTTCAAGTAATATTGGTTAACTTTTATGAAATTAATAAGATTTTCCCGTGGATTGATTTCTTAAACAGTAATTTATAGGTGTTAAATAATGATATTATTAAATTTGACCAATAGTTTTTCATCTTGGATTTAGCTAAACATCTTTAGAGGTGAGGAAAATGCCTTGTATATGATTAAATATATAATTATGGTTATAGCTACAAATATAACTATATAATAACCTGGGTTTGAAGATAAAGTTTTGGCAATGATGCTACCAATCCTTTCCATTAGATTTCAGAACAACATATGCCAACTACTTTCTGTGTAAACATACAAGGAACAGAAGGCTGGCCAAACCTTAAAAATGCATATGATCTATATTTTCTTAAGCAAGGAACATATAGTTTTAAGCCATGCTAAATATATCTAATTAAGATACAGATTAAACAGGTAAATCACATTCCTATTACGGAAAGTCTAATAAGATGTTAAGAATTAGGCTCTGGAGCCATTCGGTCTGGGTTCAAACCCAGCCTAGTCCCTGTGGTACAGAATGCAAACTATGTAATAAAAATATGTATTTCCTTTCTCCGTAAGCATATCAGTCTGCATTCTTTGCTATTAAGATGACGATGTGTCTGAGTTCCTGACAATGAAATTGAGGAGAAGTAATATGAGGCAACTATCTATTGCATAAAGTCTTCTCCTTCTGTCATCTTAATGTGCCTCTTATGATGATGGTGAACACCAAGTGTTTAAGTTTGGCAGAACTTTTATAAGCCTGGTTCCATTCATTCCTGACCTGAGACTGCAATGGAATACTGTAAAAATACTCATCTATTATAGAAATTCTTTCAAAATCTAAGGTTTATATATTACAGTAGTCACAAAATCCTAATGTAAGTACTTACTAGTTGTGTGACCTTAAAAAAAAAAGTTAAGCTTTCAGTGCCTCAGCCTTCTCATGTATAAAATGACTGTAATAAACACTTCCTTACAGGGTGGTTGAAAGGATTAAATGAAGTAATATATGTTAAGTACTTTGAATAAAGCCAAATTCACAGCAAGCACTCTAAAGTCTTGGCCATTATTATCATTATCATTATCATTATGAGAATTCAGTATGTAGAATGTTTAATTGCTAAGCATGGCCTTACATTGCACAAATATACATTAAAGATTAATTTCTATGTTTGACCTATTTCATATGAAAAATGTTAATACTTATTTTAGTTATTCACACATTAAAAAAAACCATACCAAATACCTACTATTTATGAAGCATAGGCTATGAACTGCAGATATAAAACTGAATATAGCAGACACTTTCCCAGCCCTCACAAAGCGAGGAATTGCTCTGCAATAATAATACAATAAGGTAAGTCTAATATTCAAAGTAGATAAGAATGAAATGAAAGCAAACAAGTTGGGTACCTAACAAAACTCTAAGACAAGACTTCAGTGATAAATGGGAGTTGTTGGGGGCTTATCTAATTGAACAGCGTGGATATGAGGCTAGACAGGAAAGATAATAGAGGTCCATACAGAAGAAAAAGCGCACACTGAGGCTAGGAGGTAGGAAGAAGCATGGTAGAATCTTCAGAATCACTGGAGCAATGGGATCCGGTGAAGAGACTGAGGGATAATGGAGAAAGATGTGGTTGGATAGGGAAGCAGTGACAAGATTGTGAAGGGACTTTAAGACTGCACTGAGGCATTTCGATTTATATTAAAGGTCATGAGCTATATGTAGGGGGGTGACGTGACACAACAATTAGTGTTTTACAAATGTGACTGTGTCTACAATGTGAGATTAGCTTGTCAAATAAGCCTGGGGACACCAAATATTAGAACTATTAGGAAGCTGGTGGAGCAATCTCGATGAGAAATGATGGTACACAGGACTGGGGCCATGGTGGAAATGACTGAGACCAGTGAATGGTGTCAGTAATTTACAAGACTAGGAAATTGTTATTTGTAAAACTACAGAGGGTGTGTCACAAATAATACTGAGGTTTGTGATGAAGATACTGAGTGGCAGCATTATAAGTGGCTCAGGAATAGAGTTTTGGTCATTCGATTTTGTAGCATGTGGTGGATTTCAAAATGGAAAGAATGAGTATGCACTTGGGTACCAGTGTTCACAAGTCAGGTCTGCAAGTATCCTTGTCTATTGACTCTAAAGGGTAGTGTAAAGGCAAAATGGAGCCAGTTCTTAGTCAATAGCCCTGCCTGAGTTGACATGAGGCAGATTTAAGGTCAGGAAATGTTGCTAACATGGTGTCTATATTTATCTAGCTGACAATGCCACATAAAATAATGGGGATTTGAATGAATATTTGTTGGGATGATTTAATAAGGGAGAAGATCCCTGTCTTCTAAAACATATTTTAGAGATAATTCTAGTGTTGGAAAATTTTTCCTTATCTGTCATCATCACTACAAAGGAATGGGAAGCTCTAAGAGTACTCCTTAATAAAACTCTGCTTTAAAAGAAAGAAAAATCAATGTAGTTATTTTGAAGATGAATAGAAAAGATATCCCAGTAGACTCCAAAGAGTTTTTTATTACTACTTTATTAGATATGTCTTTCAATTTTTTTCTTATTTAGAAAATATTTAGGATACATTTAAATAATACTTTTATAATATATGAAAAATAGTAGAAAGTTTATAGAAAAAATTTCTCAAATACTTGAAGATACTATTAATATCTTTGTGCATTTTTTCTAAGTCTTTTAATATGGACATATATATTTTCTACAAAATTCACCACACAGTTTTGTGTCTTGTTCCTGTTTATTTGCTATTTTAAAGTATTGTCCCAAGTCATTAGATACTCTTTGAAAATTTCAAGTATTATTACTGATGGAAATATTTAAAAGTACATCCTTTCCTCTGTTGTTGGACATAATATGAGTACTATTTTTTAGTCATTGCAGTTAACTCAAGGGGTCTTCTTTGCAAGTGGTATAAGAATCATGTGTCCTTGATCACATTCCTCCTGAAAAAAAAAAGAATCATGTGTCCTTAGAAGCAAAATTATTTTATTAAAAGGTATGCCTAAGGGATGTTTAAGAACAATTGATTATTTATTAGAGTTACTGCTGAGAAACCACATTTCAGAATCTGAACTTAATGTAACATTTGTACTATCTCCAGTTCCTGTAATCAATGACTGTTTAAGGTAGATATCATGGAGTTTTTCAACAGCTCACATTGTATATTTTCCTTAAAGTTTGCTTTGAGTAAAGATCTAAAACATGTATACAATTCTCTGAAATGGTGCTATTGACTCCCACCCAATTCTCAGACCTATGTGGAAACCTTGAAGCTATAGCTTTCTCTATAGCCTTAATGCACTTTATTCTACATGACATTGAAGACCTGTATCAATTATGGAAAATTGTGAAGCTCACAACTAATGATACATTTAAAGCCAATTCATTTGTCTCTTTGAGTATGTAAATGCATTGGTATTCACCAAGCCTGCCATGATAGGACATTATAGCTACTTTGGAGTCATTTCACTGTACACTTATATATCAGTGCAGCTGCCACTAATATTTACAAGTCCATGTCCTACATATCCTCTTGATATTTTTGCAGAGCTTAATGCTTACGCACAGTAGATATATTTATTACGCAGGCAATAGCAGACCCACAGGAGCCATTACAGCTCTTAAGAGATTAGTGTCTATGCTCTCTCCCATTTTATCCTATCTCCTTCTTACTCTGTTTACTTCTTACTCGAGTGAGCTTTTTTTTTTTTAAATTTTTCACTCATACTGAAACCATATGTACATTCTAATAGTAAAATTAGTCTTATACCTGTCAGTTGTAGATTTTAGAATATATTTTATTGGTGTGTAGATTAAGACCTATTTCTAGAATTGCTAGTACTTGCTCTTTGACTGTGAGGTTGTGTCCCTATTCTTGCTAATTCACCCTTGATAATAGTCTAGACAATAATCTACTGTTATGTTGAAAATATTTCACTTCTTGCAAAGGATTTGGCTATCTTGCAATAGCAAGTGATAGCAAGGCATAAAATGTTATGCCTTAGATCCAGCGCCTTGCAACATAACTTACAGAGGCTTTCTCTTCAAGAAATATTCTCACTTGCAATTCATGTTTAGTCTGTTTTTCCTATCTTATCCTTAACAGCTGGGTTATATCTACTTCCAGGGAAATGTGTTATGTATGTTTAATACCAATAGCTAAAAAGAACGTTGAAAACTGAAAATAGCCTTGCATTTAAGTTTAAAACAATCTGCTGAAGAATTTTTAAGTTGATCACCAAATTAGTGATCATGACATTAATCATTAACAAAGATAATTATGAACTTAAGGTCCAGTCTACAGAAACACAGGAAACATAAGCAAAGATAATCATTTTTTTGTTTAAATCACAGCTTAATCCCTAGCATTACTTTCTATGTTTCGAGAAGCCTCTGGTCCATGGCCAATTTACTTCAAGCAGAGACAGTATTTAATCCAAGTTTTCTGGGGCCAGTATGTGAAGACAGGAGTTCTGTTCTTCCTATGGCCTTGTCAATTTCACTCTTTCAGCCTTGTCTAATTACATGCTCTGCACTTAGTCAGGAAGATTGTCATAATGTTAAACAATTTTCATTCCCTCAAAGCCACACCATTTTTGTTCAAACCGGAAGAAGTGTTGGCCAATGGGGGTATTACTCACAGAATATTTGTCAGGCCAGATGTATTGGTGTTCATCCTCTACCTATGAGGCAATGTCTCTGGATACTGAGTCACAGGGGAGGGTTGAACAATTTAAGCAATTATAAACCTGCAGATGTTAGCAAGGGAGGTTTCGTTTACCCCATCTGTTTGGGAATTTTTTCCTTTCATTTACATATATACTTTTAAAAATTTTCTGAACATACATTCTACAACTTCAAAATAAATCTCACAGCTTTCACTAGAGTAATTTTCACCCATTCAGACTCATAATAGAGCATTTGGTTGCAAGGGTTAATAACAACAAAAATAGAGATGCAAGCAAGTCCTGAGTTGTGTGAGTGTAATGAAAGATGGTATATATAACTATTGCTCTACCCAATGACCGCAATATGGAGCAGGGGTGTTAACGTGAAAATGGTTTTATCACTTGCCTTCAGTGTTAGCTATCAATGGTGAGTGAACAAGGTTTCCTGACTCACCCTATTTAAAAAACCATGAGAGCCCCAATGAATTTGTTTCTCAGGACATGGGGAACATTCGATGATGGCGTAGTCTAGCAAAACTCAGGACTGACTTAATGTTACTTATTTCATAAAAGATATTTAAATGGCTTTTGTATTAAATGACTAATTGAACTCTTTCAGTTAATGATTCCCAGGCTGAACTCAACTATAAAAGTATTAATAGATTTTGTAATCAGAAAAGTAAGCACCTGATGATAATCATGTCAGTGTTTTTTAAAGCAATTATTCTCACTTAACCTCATACTATTTTGTACTAAAATACAATAGATTAACTCTTGTGGTACATTTAAACCCACTGTTAGTTTGAAATCAACTTAGAAAAGAAAAAACTATAAATTACATTGTATTTTGCACAAATGATGCACTTATGATTGTGACACTATTTTATTCATAGCAAGGATAGTTTCCTTTCCGAAGGACACTCATTCCTTTCTCTGAGTTTAAAGAATACTATACAGGTAGTAGTGCCCTGAAAGATAAATGGCCTTTTAAAATCCCAAGGATTTAGGACTACAAGCATTCTGTCATGTGGAGGGACTTCTTCATAATGCATGATACTAATAAATAGCACTGATTTTAGTTTAGAGTATAGAAAACCTACAAGATATGACAGGAGGATTTTTAAATAATTGATTTGTCATAAACCTAAGTTCGTTGAGCAACAAAGGTAAATTTTCCTCTGGGGAAGTGGTTGAAGAATCCTCTGATGTTACTAATATAATTCCTGATGAGACAAGCAAATTAGTCATTACAAAAAAATAGTGTCATTACTATTTTTTGAGACATGGCGAAAGACAGAATTGATGATGCTTGATTCCAGAAATGGTATTTATAGTCATATACCACTACAGTACAGGTGATCAAGGCATAATAACTTTCAAAAAAATTCCATGAGAAAAAAATGTGCTTTTATTTCTTGGGCAATATGAAGAGGATGGGAGACAAACAAATTATAATCATAGTATGAGAATAAGCTATTTTATCTCATTTAAAAATATATACAACTTTCAAACAGCTTCCAAATTGGGATACTGCATCATTAAGCATTTGACATTTGTCCAGTTAAAACTATTGACTCATGCTTTCATGGCTTCCCCCTCAAATTACTACAGTGCCACAGCTGATCTGACAATATTTTCCATTTCTTATAAATAGCCACAAGAAAAGTATTAATTATCCTTGTACGATTTAATGCACCAACTGCCTTAACCTTTCAGGTTTTCTTAAACGCCAGCATAACAAGGCATATCCATGGCAGCAAATGTGATTTATGACAGGAATCTTTAATTTCTGTTTTTAAATATGTTACCCACCGATCTGCATACATTTAAATGTGCCTGCAACACTTTTCTCTGTCTTGAGGCTGTTGTTTAATATTCAAGGATGATTTTTGTCCACATACATTTTGGTCTATGTCACCTCAGATTAAATTATTACTGTTTGCAGCCTTTTCGGAGCAGGCCTCAGGCCCTTATTTACAAGAATCAATGAAACAGTAATGAAAATCCATTTTTCATACTATCAGCTCTGGCCTGCTTTTATTTAGTTAGCTGTGTCTAAGCAAGCAATTCATTTTGTGCAAATGTCATGTAGAGAAAAAAGGATACTCCGTGAAAGGGTTAATCATGAAATAAGACCTAAGCTTTCTCCTGTAGTAAAAGGCATCCGTAATGTTGAAATTTTTTTTAAAAAGCCTTTCTTAATATATGCAAAGTAATGTATATTGACACATAAGCAAGGCTTTTCATGATGAATATTGAAATATATATGCAAAGCACAGGAAATGTGTAACATGTTATAGATCTTTCAGTGTACATTTAGAGGAAATGAACCATTTATATTCTACAATTTAGTGAATACCTACTGTTTATTGGTACAGAGCACATAGGAGTATATTTGTCTTAGTAATTTATTTAGGTAAATATATTTATTCTTCTAGGGGTTCTTGTGCTTTTCTTGGTTCTATAGTACTAGACATAAATATTTAACAATGCATTGTCTCAAATGTTATTCATGTAATTTATCAGAGAAAACAGTGAAGTTGTAATAACTTTTAAGCCTGAACCTTCTCTTAAACCTGAGATTTATTTAGAATGCAGGAAACTGAGCTAGATTTTCTTCATGCTGCTGCTGAAAATTATTTACTAGTTCTAGCCGAGATAAACTAAACTAGTTCAGCTACCAAAAGAACAAGGTTCATTTACCCCTTTTGAATCAGCATTCTTAAGTTAAAATTTTGGCTATGCAAGAAAATGGATTAGTATGAGAAGAAAGCATTTAATTATTATGAATATATTTCATAATATATTTGCTGACCTACCCACTTTCCTTTATACATGTATGTATACACATAAATATACATTTACATTACCCCATGTGAGTATTCCTCTTGGGAATTTCTGCTAAATTTTAATGCACTTGGCTATAAGGATGTCAGTTCAGATTATAGCTAAGGTCTTATAGAAGTGACTGTCCACTTTTTTTTTTATATAATCTTTGCATATTTATTTGTTATATATTATCCTGTTTTATTATGTACATGATAAAACACATTACTTATAATATACATGTATTATGTACATTACAAAACACATTATATAACACATTTATTATATTTTTACATAAAAAAGGGGTAACTAGAAATAGAAGTTCTAAGAGTTTCTTTTCACAGACCAGTGGTTTGTTTTGAGGATACATACATTTTGGCGACCATTGGTCTAGAATAGATGATACTTCGAGGCCCA
Source organism: Cebus imitator (assembly GCF_001604975.1). Lineage (NCBI taxonomy): Eukaryota > Metazoa > Chordata > Mammalia > Primates > Cebidae > Cebus > Cebus imitator. The sequence continues at coordinate 9,573,220 of NW_016107342.1, read as the reverse complement.
CTCCATGCCAACAAATAATACCCTGATATTAGTGAAATATTTGAAAATTGGAGCATGTATAGATGCCACCACCACATGCTCTAACAGGAAAAAATGGACCTCATATCTCTGGACAGCCAAATTTCATCCAAGCAAGAATATCCAAACTTAATTTTTGCCACTTTATACATCTCTCTTTTAAAGGACAACAACAAATAAATAGGAGTTTATTATTTGTTTATTTGTTAGTTTGTTTGGCATGGTCCACTTTTTAATATCACAAAAGAAATGAATAGAGAGTGAAAGCATTTGACGTTTCCTTCTTTGCTGTGGACTTTCTTGGAAATGAACGTTAAAGTCTCAAAATGTGGATTTTTCTATCTGTACATTTTTTTCTATTACATTTGATTTTTAAATATCTGTTTTCTATGTTTGGGGAAAGAATCTGAAATACTGGTGAAATGTGAAGATCTGAAATCTAGCTGATCTGATGGTTTTAGCTATCTTCTAAAAGCCGATTGCAACTTCTATGGCGCCACGGCAGAAAATTCCCTGCATCATAATCCTGAAGCTGCATCAGAACAGTGGGCTCAATACTGCCATTGCTCATGAGGCCGGCAACATATAGATCAAGGCATGGTCTGGTAAGTGAACAATTCATTGTTAACCAATCAGACATGAAACCAAAACATCTAGTCAACCTCAGTTACCAAAATTTTATTTAACTCTTCAGGTGCAATATCTATCACAATGTGTATATAAAACCATTTTTATTCAAATCCTAAAGACTTACATGTTGAATTGTAAAGCATAGGAACAGTACAACCATCTGAATTAACAAAATCTGAATTTATTTCTGGAAATTGATCATTCAAATTATTTATTGTTGAACAAATGTTGTTACTTCAAGCCTGATTAAAAAGAACATTAATAAGTGGCCGATAGAAAATAAGCTGATATTTTTTATATGATTTCTCATAGAATTAGCCCACCATTAGCTTGCTTTCACATACTGACATTTATAAAATGTGCCAAGGATTGAAAGACATATATAAGGAGAGAGAGAAAAAAAATAGTACTGTGCTTTCAAAAACTACTTTTAATTTCTCAAAACGTTTAAGCTTGGCTTAAAAAAAAATAAACACATACGTATCCACACGCATATATAAAGCTTTACTTTTGAAATTCGAAAGCAATCAATTTGAGTTTATTTTGGTTTGATTTATTCCAGCAATCCACATTGCTTCAGTCATGTTCCATACAATTGCCTGAATATTACTTATTTTGAGACATCAGCTTTCTCAAATCCACATTTTACATATGTATAATTGTGTAACAGACTCCAAACGTTCCAAGACAAAGAGCTAAAGATCATGTTTGAGACCCAGTCCCTAAATTATAAACCCCTCTTTACATGCGATCAGCAGGTCTAAGATCTTTGTGGCACGTTCCCCTCTCAGAGTATATGATGAGATATAACTCAATCATTTTACACTTTATCTCCAAAAGTTTGGTGAAAACCTGACAAAGGGCCAATGTTATATATTAAGTTTAAAATAGGAAAAATCTGGTGCTAAGTTCTCTCAGCTCTGTATCTCTCTTAAAAAAATGGGAAAAAGAGTATTAGAAAAAAGTGCATACAAAGTTAACATTGGATTTTTCTGCTGGGTCAGACTTAGAATGGATTATTATTGTTGTTGTTTTGTGAGATGGAGTCTTGCTCAGTTGCCCAGGTTGGAGTGCAGTGGCACAATCTCGGCACTGCACCCTCCCCCTCGCAGGTTCAAGCGATTCTTCTACCTCAGTCTACCGAATAGCTGAGACTACAGGCAAGCGCACGCCACCACGCCCAGCTAATTTTTGTGTTTTTGGTAGAGACGTGCTTTCACCATGTTGGCCAGGATGGTCTTCATCTCTTGACCTCGTCAGCTCGTGATCGGCCCGCCTAGGTCTCCCAAAGTGCTGGGATTACAGGCGTGAGCCATCGCGCCCAGCCAAGATTTTTTTTTTTTTTTTTTTTTTTTAATGGAATGAGTTAAGGAAGGTAAACACCTGAGAGAAGGAGGAAGGCATCTTAAATGGGGCTAAGAACCTCTCCTATCCAAACACAATGCTATCTTTTCTTTAAGCTTTTTTTTTCCCCAATGGAAATTATCCCCATAAGGTATTTATCTGAGTTCAGAAGAACTTTTTTTTTTTTTTTTTTTTTTCCTGTGGAGATGAGGATCTCACTATGCTGCCAGGCTGGTCTCAGATTCCCAGGCTCAGGCAATTCTCCCACCTCAGCCTCCCAAGGAGCTGGGATTACAGGTGTACACCATCACACCTGACTAATATTTTAAATTATTATTTATAGAGCTATGGGTCTCGTTATGTTGCCAGGATGGTCTCAAACTCCTGCCCTCATGCAATCCTCTCACCTGGGATTGTAAATATGAGCCATTGCACCTGTCCCGGAAGGGTTTTCCTTTTAAATCTCTCTGAGATGGTTTAGAAGAGAGAGTATTAACTATATTAAAAAACATATTGCTTCCTTCCTGAGACCTGGCTTAGCCCAGCCATGTGAATGAATGAGAAGTTAGGCAATGAGGCTATCACAGGGGGAGAAGGCTGCACACTGTGATGGGTAGGCTTCGGGGCAGGGCCATGTTGGACTGGGATAGGAAATGGGATAAATCTACTGGGAACCTGACACTGCCATTTTCTCATTATGCAAGAAATCAATGAATCTTACTTCTGTTTCTTCACCTGCAAAATAGTGATAATCTTAGCACCTATGGCAGAGGATTTGTGGCTAGAATAAAATAAAAAACAATAAAATACACATAAAGCGTTTATAAGGAGAACATTGAAAGAGCTAAAAAAAAAAAATTAGCTATGGAAAGTATTTTGGGGAGGCTGAGGCAGGAGGATCGCTTGAGGCCAGGAGTTAAAGACTAGCCTAGGCAACACAGGAAGACCTCATCTCCACAAAAGTTTTTTTAAAAAATTTGCCTGGCGTGGTGGCATACATAGCAGTTTTAGCTACTCAGGGAACTGAGGTGGGAGAAATGAGCTCAGGAATTTGAGGCTGCAGTGAGCTATGATTGTGCCACTTTGCACCAGCTTGGGCTACAGAGCAAGACGTGGTCTCTAAAATATTAAAATGAAATAAAATAAACATTTTAAGTGTTTAGAAATCATTAGAGAGGGTGATTTTTAATTTAGAGATAGATGCAGAAAGAGAAACATGAGTGTATTTTTTTACATTTTAATATTTTAAAAGGGTGTTGAGACCTGAATCCAAAAGAGAAGGGAGGATAGAAGAGTATTTACCTTTATTATCCTTCACATTCTTCTCTTTTCTAAAGTGGCAGGGCCCCTGCTATCAAGAACTGAGGCAAGTATGATTAGCATCCATCTAAATAGTGTGATTTATGTTTGGACTAGCCTGGGAACTAAAAATTCTATACTTCTAAGAAAAATATGTTGCTAGTTACAGACAGCTGATCTGAACATTAACATTAGTTATTTGTAATAAATCTGTAATATATTTATTTCTAAATTAGCCCTGTTATTATATTTAATTTACCATTTTACTCAACAAGTACATTTTAAATGCTATTGGTATGTATTCAACTGAAGGCTAGAGAGTCAATAAAGAATAAGAAAACAAGAATCAGAGAATATACTGTAAAAAAATGTCTAAAATAGATCAAAATTGTGATTAACAAATGTTCTCAGTGAGCGAAGAGACCAGGCATAATTCATTTGACTTTTACTGTTTTATTTCGTCAGGGAGAGCTTACACTTTAAAAAATACTTAAATTTGTGAATATTTTCTATAGGATTGGCTTCATCTCAGGTAAACTTTGAAATTAAGAAAATACATTATAGAGAGGATACCTATCTACTAGATACCTGCAAATGAATCAGTGTCTGATTGATGCGTTTAGATAAAACTGGAGAAAATATTACGGCAGACATATATAGTAACTATAGAGAGGAAACAATTTTTTAAAAAGGGTTTATAACTTAATTTTTTCTGAGTTTTCAGGTTTGTCATAGTACAGAATGTTACAAATATGAACAACAAAAGTAGCTATGCTTCTAAAAGAATCAGAAAAAGAATCGATTCATCCTGTGCATATTCAGATTCCATCAATGATTTATGACCATTTATGAGAAAAAAGGAAATATCAATTTCTAAATTTATATTTAATATTTACAAATATGTAAATTAGGCTGTCTTAGAAAAGTGTAGCAGATGTCCCTATCTGCTTGATGCTGATGGACTGCCTAGGTATTACTTTAAAATGATAGATTGGCAATGAGAATATAATTTTCTACTCTATTTCATCTTATTCATTTGGAAGCATTAATTTTTTTAAAGAAGATTATACATGCAATCCAATCTTGACAGCCTGGCTCTGTGTAGTGGGATGTTCTATTTAAATGTGAGGACATATTGATCTCATTCTGAAGTATCTATCTAGTATCTATCAAGAGGATAAAGTTTGAACATTTTCCATGGTGGGTCCCGTTCCAAAATTTTTGAAAATGAATATGTTGTAAAGAAAAAAAATAGTAACTTTTCACTTCTTGATTTAGAGACATTTTAAGCAAAGAAAAGAACATTGAAGGAAGTTGTGATAATTTCTTTACACAAGGTCTTTTAGCAGGAGGATAGAAAACTTACTTCAAGGAGAAAGTGAGCCAAAGGGCTTGATTTTCCTATATTGTGAAAAGTGGATCATTTTGCTCTGGGGCTCTGGGCCATAAACCGTTACAATCTCTACAACGTTTGAATTTATGGCAGTGTTTCTTTACGTATACCATTTCTGAGCTCTCATGAAAATGAATTGAACTAAGTAAATTAATTTACGTTAAGATCTTGGATTTGTCTTGAATATTTCAAATGTGAGTTGCAAAAGTATTCTCAGTATATTATTTTTATTTTCTATATCCATGTATAAAAACATGGCAAACATATACTTAGTATCTATTTCAATGAAGAGTACATTTTGTATGGAAAGACAGTGGTATATTTGAACAAAATAAAAATTGACCATAACCAATGGTTGAAATAAGGAACAACCATTTGTGTGTGTGTGTGTGTAAACATATATAATACATTATATCTTTCAAACCATAAACTAAGGCAAATTAAGAGTGCCATAAAAAACATAAACAATACTGGATAATAACTCTTTATTTACATGTTCTGCATTAAAGTATTTTAGCCTAGTGATATCCTCCTAGTAAGGTTTGGATTACCTTTTGCATAGGAGTATCAAGTGAAATTATTGGTGAGCATAAAATATATGTGGTTAATTGAAAATATTTTCACTTCAAAACAAAAACAGTGACTAATATGTACCAATTTCTCTTTGTGCTTAATAGAAATTAATTCAAATACAATTTTGAGCATTGATGATATATGGTGAACAATTACAAAAAAATTTTATTAAACGTTTTCTATTTGAGCTACACTAATGGACATATTAAAGTGTTAGGCTTATTCTTAAAATTATAGTGCAATTACATTAACATTATCCTTATACTGTGTTAGTGAAGATTCCATGAAATTTGAGCCATAATCTCATACTTTAGAAGGCCTAGAATATGAATCTGGGATATCTAGTCTCTAGAATTATGATAGTTTCTTAGCACTCCCACCCAAATTTTTATAAACCAAGTAATGTGTAATACTTGGTTTATAATATATATTAACCCAGTAATACATATAAACTAAGTAATGATTAAAAGCATAAAAGCTATAAATTTTTTAAAAAATGTGATATAGAGAAATTATATAGCTAATACTATTAGTAGTAAAAGGAGATAAATTGAAATGCAATTATTTAGATGAACAGTACAATAGATTTAGTGTCAATACACAGAAATATAAAAAGATAGCACTCTTTTAGAAATATGTGTATAACCCTTTAATATTCACAGAAAGTCAAATAGTTTTTCTAAAAGATACTTCTGCTTATTTTTACATTATTTTTTATTATGTATGAAATAAATTACTTCTTTCTAACAAACTCATGACTTTCTACACATGATATAGTTTTCTTAAGATGTATTTACTACTCTTTTCTTCTAAGAAAAACAGTTCTTTTTTTTAATTAATTACTTTCTAACTGACAACAAAAAGTCAAAGGAATCTAATTACTAAATAGCAGAAATTAGAAATGGGATACATTTTCACTTATCTGCTTTAACAATGAGAAACAGAAAGTTCAAAATATATGCCCACATAATAGTCATTTCTATTTGTATTTGAAATGCATTATTAAAATCAATTTGTATCACAAAGCTAATGGCTGAATGAGTTGGCCCAAATCCATTCTGAATGAGTGGGAAATCAGCCTGGGAGTCAATTTGCAAACTATTCTCTCTCATTCAAGGGAGTGTTTCTGTAGAAAGGTTGAAAGTTGCAAAATGTTCTTGGTGAATTGCAAACAATTAAAGGTTAAAATAATTTTGGAATCCCTTTCTCAATCATCTATACCAGGCAATTTGGAATTAAGAAAATGGGACTATTTTACTAGTTGATGGTTACAGATGTTTTCAAAATAATGTCTTACAATAAAATATTTATAAATTGTGTCTTGTCACCTTTTCTTTATATTTTAAACAAAATTAAAGGGAAAGAAAGTTGACTCACATCACCCTCACACTCACCTATACTACACTGCTTTTAAATCCGCACTGTTTCTCCTTGCTATTAACATATCTCCATCTTCACTTATTTTTGGCCTTGCGGTAGGTTACTCTCTGGGATTCCAGGTTCATACCCTTCCTTGGTTCATGGAGGTCCCTACTATGTGTGCCTCAGCAGACTCATCATGTAGATAAAACCACCCTTTTTATACTGAAGCCCCTTTTCATTTTGGCAAATAGTACAAGAAAAGTAAAATACTATATTGGACGATTAGGAGAAACTACAGGAAATGACAATGTTGAAAACTTCCTATTAAAGACTCAAAGATAAAAGAACACTTACTGCTTCATCTTTCCCTTTCTCTCTCCCGCTCTCTCTCTCTGACACGCACACACACACACACAGACACACACACACACACACACACACACACACACACACACACATACACGGTTGCTTTGTTATGCATTTTCTACCTTTCCAGCTTCATTCTCTACCTTTCTACATCCTGCTCTGCTTTATGCTCTGGAAGACTGAGTTATGAGGACTCTGTCTCTACAAGATCCTTTGCCCTTTGTCTTCTAATTCAGTTCAGTCAATGGGAGACAATGAGATACATTTGAAAAGTGAAAGGAAAGTGAGGTGGTGATATTTATTTCACTGGGTCCCAATGCAGGTCATCCCTCTCTCAAAATACACTGATGCTATTTGGAGGCTCTCTCCACTGAGTGACAATCTCAGAGTACCCTAGTCATTCCTACCACTTGCCTCTTGTACCTATGGGTGGTAACACCTTCTTGCTTTTGCTAGTCTCATATAAATGTGCCTACTGTTGTTGTTGTTGTTCTTGTTTTCTCCTTAGACCCTACTCACCACTTTAAAAATAATCCATTTATTAAACCTGACTTGCTGAGAAGCCAGAAACCTGATCCAGTAGCTCTCTCATTAGCAACTCCCTGTCCCTGACCCCGTTTTCCTTCTGGAGTTTTTACTTTCAATTCCTCTCAAGGAATCCATACCCAAAGAATCTAGTTCCCTCCATACCTGGGAGACCCATAGCACATAATAATTCTCAGCTGCATATTTCTAAATGGCTGCTTTATTTATTCTAGAATATGGCCCCTCTTTTCTTTTGCTAACTTCTAGACTGTCTGGGAAAATTTTTTAACATAACACCATCTCTCAAAGGCAAACGATGATTCCCAAAGAGCAAAATAAAAATTTCTTTAAAAAAAAGATCAGTAACTTTTTGAAGACAAAGTATTGACAAAATAACTTGTTTTTCATAGATCTGCCTCCATACATTATTTTCTAGAATGGTGTCAGTCTCCTTCACTCGTCTTCCAGGTTCCAGACAGGATTGAAGGGACTACAAGACATAAGAAATGTCTCCATCATACTGCTTTCCTAAACAACATAATGTCCACCCTTTACCAATTTTTTTTTTCTTGAGCAAAAGTAAATTCAAACAACGAAACATCACAGGCCAAAACATAAATCTAAAAACACATCTGATACTGTTTACGAAAGTTAACTTACAATGTATTGTAGACCTACATTTAAAATGCCAAACTATAAATGCCCTAGAAGATAACATAGGACAAAAATGTAGGTGATCTTGTGTGATTTTTTCGATGCAACACCAAAGACATGATACACGAAATAAATGATTGGTAAGCTGAACTTCATTAAAATTAAAAAAAAAATTCTGCACTTCAAAAGTTGCTGTCAAGAAAATAACAAAGAAGCCACAGACTAGAAGAAAATATTTGCAAAACACATTTGTTAAAATTCAGAGAATCTTCAACACCAAGAGTAAATTCAGATGTGAACTATACATTTTTGGTGACAATGAATGATGTGCCAATGTTAGTTCATTGATTGTTACTAATACACCACTCTGGAGGGGGCAGGGAACATATGGAAATTTTCTGTACTTTCTGTTTAATTTTTCTTTAAACCTAAAACTGTCTTAAAAAATAAAGTCTACTTGAACAATAACAAAAATATTTCTGTAGTCAACGTTTTCAATTCTATTTTCAACCTTATCCACACAAAAACATAAAATGAAATGAGGAACTATGGAGGAGACATCTTCTGTGTTGCAGAGTGATTTTCACCACATTCCCACTCCCACACTGCCCCATAGCTCCCTAATTCAAGAGGTGGGCATCATGGATTTGTTATTTCTGTTAATTAAACTCATAAAAATGTAGAATAATATCAAGTAGCTCACATCGGATTCAGGAATTAATTGGGCCAGAGTCTATAGGAAGCTGATAAATAGTTTTACCATAGTTTCACTATTGGAGGAACTATGGGGCATATATATATATATATATATATAAAGACTGTGAAGACCAATGTGCAAAATTAGAGCCAGAGATAGAATAAGTCTTCAGAATTCTAGATTTTTTTCAATATGTGAAAAAAAAAAATCCAGTTTTGCAAAATCAAGTCATCCTTCCTGAAATTTCATTGAATAGCATATGGAGCTCTCTACATTCCAGTGATAACATCTTTCAAGCTATTAACTTGAAGAGATATATATTAATCCAAATGAAGACATACATTTGGATCAATGTAAGTCTCTTTAGAAATTTCTTTACTTTCCTTAGTGTAACTTTTTTATTAAATTTATTTTATTGCATTTTAGGTTTTGTGGTAAATGTGAAGAACATGCAAGATTGTTGCATAGGCACACATGTGGCAGTGTGATCTGCTGCCTTCCTACACAATTCCATCCACCTTCAATCCAGTGACGTAGAAATGACCACTGACACTTTCTTATCACCCAAATTTAGTAAACAAAATGTATCGATTTCTACCCAAGAAATGACTCCCAACTCTTTACCTTCTTGATTTCCTTTGTTAACCAGTTTTCCTTTCCTGGTTACTACCTATAGCCCTGATATTAAATTAAATTTGCCTGTGGAATAATGAATCTCTGTGTGTGTGTGTGTGTGTGTGTGTGTGTGTGTGTGTGTGCACCATTTCCATGTTGCAAACAGACAAGGATAAAATTGGTATCCCATTCCCCCACAAGGAAAAATTCCAAATTCTTAAGCCTGTTTTTCAGAACCTTCAAAATTTAATCTTAACTTACTTTTTTTTCTTTTTACATTTCCCAGTATTATCTTCATTCCTTAACTCATAAACTTTATTTTTAAGTTTGCAGAATTTGTCAGAGTTAAAATACTATGCATTTAATGCTTCCATGTTTTATGTATACTCCTCCTTCTTGCTAAAACTTCCTTTCTCTTCCTCCTGATAAATGTATATTCATCACCTAAGACCTGGCTAATGTCATTTGATCTGTAAAGTCTTACCAACTTTGACATCACTGAAGAGAACTGGTAGCTCCAATTCTCCTAGGTCTTTATACATACCTATCAAATTTAAGTCAGTCTACTCCACTAACTGGAATTTCCTAGAGGAATTAATCACTTATGCAAAGCACATAGCATACAACTGATAAATACTTTTTGGAAGAATGAAAGGATCAATGAATGGATCTTCATCTTTCAAACCGAGGCTTAGAGAGGATAAGTGATTAGCTAACACAGCTAGAAACTGAGTTAGTTGGGAAGATGACACAGCTGTTCCAGAATTCCACTATTCTTTCTATATAACCGCCTGGGAAGCTTTTTCAAAATATAGATAACATGCCTCAGGCCAGACCCAACAAATCAGAGTCTCTGAGTCCAGTGACAGGTGATACGCATTTCTAAGCCTGCACTTGTGATTAGTCTTAGGAGTGAGAGCTGAGAACTCTTTATTGTGCCATATCACACTCCTATCTGGATGTGGAAACACAGTCGCTGGCACCTAAGGCACTCAAAGGCTTGTGCCTATATTTCTAGAATTCCAGACTCTAGTTCAGGAAGAACAGAGAGAGGAGAGTGGAACTGGAGTGGGGAGAAGAACAGCAAATTCGACAAAAAAAGAAGGCAGACTCGAACCAAGGTTGCCAAGGGGAGACAGCACGTGGCCAATCACCCTTTGCAGGGAAGCTAGGCTGCTGCATTGTTGTGCGACAAAAGCAATAAGCCAGGCTACTGTAGAGTTGCTGATATAGGATGTAGACACATTAAGATAAATAAAAACTTGCCTAGAAATTACACATAAGATTAGCTGCCATTTAATTATGTTGAGATAAGTTTTGATACTTCTCCACCCATCACCTTTTTCAAATGGCGTATCATCTCACTGGGCTAGGGATATAAAATCCAAAACTCTACTACATCTTCATTTTTTAACTTTTGCCACCCACCTTTAAAAAATAATTTTCTATGCCTTCAGGATACTGAGAGAATCATATTTAGACAGAAAGTCGGGATGTCAATCTGTTTGCTTGTTTGATCTGAGGGTTTTTATTTTTTATTTTTTTTGGCTGTGTTTTTGTTTTGCCCCCAAAGACGTAGTAACAAGGCATTCAATAATTTCTTTGAGAATCAACCCATATCCCACATCGTTGTCTGATCCCTGTTGTGTTGTTATTGATTACATATGAATTTCCTAGTGTATCAAGCAAAAAACAAGTTTACCTACTGTTTCTTTGCCCTTAGCTACTAGGTGCTTCATTCTGGTGGTGCTACAGGCAAATCATTTATGTGGAGGGGAGGTGCTTTGTCCCTTATTGGCCTGCAATAATGATGATCTCTGTGATTCTCTTGTTTTTCTCTGGTCCCCAGTTTTCTTCACCCTACAGGCAATTGCTGGTAGTGAGCTAAGACCCCAAAATAGATTCGACAGCAGTGCTGCATGATCTTTTCATTATCTCAGCGTTGTCTTTTCAGACTCTGTTTCATTTCTATGTTGTTGAGAAGTTCGAAAGCTCCTAAGTCTAATGAGGATTAAAATCCTTAGGAGTAACTCTCCTCTTCCCATCAGCTATTTTCATGTTCTTGCAGAGTTCACTTCCCCTTTAATCTTAGGGCCTCATTAGTTACTTTTACACTAGGACAAAGAGTTGAATTTTATGGAATGGGAGCTTGCACTCTGAAAACACTGACATTTCCTCTGTCGTGACTGCATATGGTGGTTGCTGTTACTGACATTTGTCCAGAGATTTAGTACCAGAGATAAACTTATTTTTCTTAGGTGCATCAAGCTGATTTTTGTTCCATAAATATTCATGCAAAAGATTCATGAGTTAGATAGAACCTCGGATAACCATATTAGTGTTTGTAGGAATCATTAATGGGAGTTTAAAGACCTGAGTGGAGCTCAGGGTTTGGTACATGATAGGTAGGCAGTAAATATTTGTTTGCGTATACTGCATGTGATACATATAAAAGAAAGATAGAGACAGAGAGACAGGAAAGGAAAAAGAATGAGGGTCTAGGTTAGGGCAGCTCACAGTGTCTATTTCATTTATCCACTGAAGAAACAGTCATTAGAATTTCAGCAATGTATACAGAGCCTAATGTGAGACCTTTGGGAAGGATGCTTTAAAGGCACTAAAAGATTATCTCTGACATTGAAAATGCCTGGTCTCTTGTCCTTGCCTTTCAGACTCTCTGTGTTCAAAGGCGTCGCCTCTAGAAGGACTGGCTGCAGTGATATGCTTATAGCTCCATTTGCAGACTTTCTTATAGGTTCATAAATGGAGACTAGAAGGAGGAGGGAAAGAAATAAAATTTAATAACTGAATAAAAATGTAAATAAAGATTTGCCTAAAATTACTTGTCCAAGAAATAATTCTCCCTCCCCCTTAAGCTAATACTTTGATAAGCTCAGTACAGTGATCCTGATTTGGAGCGTGACCTTTGAAAATGCTCTCCAGCTTGATTAAAGATGTATTAAATTTGTTTAAATAAACCTCGTTGTAATGGCACATCATTTGTAAGAAGCTATTAGGGGGCTGGAAACTGTGCTGCTGTATTTGCATGAAAATGTGCCCTGCTCGAATTGAGGATCTCTCCTGAATTAACTGCAAA
>NW_016107342.1:9531310-9560601 GCF_001604975.1 Cebus imitator | reverse complement strand
AAAAAAAAAAAGAAAAACTTTATGCAGAGCTCTAGGAGAGAGGGGAGAGCTGCATGTCAATAACAGAGCCATAGATCAAGTCAGTGCTCTTAGTCTAACCAGCATTCTTGATGTTCTCAAGGTATTTGGATAAGTGCAATCAATAATATTTATCTGTCAATTACTTTGCTTCTACAATGGCTTCATCTTTGAGTTTGTGTGTGAGCACATGAATTGTTTGAGAGTAACCAGATCCACTAGGATGTTCAAAGGAAAGTTGCATTATCATATGTCTTGAAATTTCACTACTGGAGTTCCCTCTCTGGCTTCAATTTTAGTGTGGTCTCTGCTGCCTGGGTTTGTGGAGAAGCGTAAGCACCCAAATGCCTCCACGCATCACTCCTAAATGAAGTATATAGTTGCCAGATGTACTTAATTCCTGCCAACAGCTCCCAAATGAGCTTCACTCTAATGGAAAAGGGTCTCTCCTTTAAATCAAATATTATATTGAAACTGATTGCATCTTCCCAGAGTAGTCAGGAATCTGGGCCACCTGCCGTCTGCGGGAACTTCACTCTCTCTAGTTTTGCCATCTTGTCAGGTGCAAAGAAGCTCATTTGTGCTTTAGCTTCTTCCTGATCTGTTTTTCTATTTCACTAATAAAAATTTCCAATTTTATGCCTGCTGAAAATCACCATCGCCTGTCCAGTATAAGGAATCTTTTTGTTGAGGTGCGAGTAAGCACCAGCTCTCTATTATGCATATGAAGGTGATTAGGAAATGCAACATGGTTTCATGTGGTACTCAGGCAGCTGCTGTGTTCCAGACATTGTGCTATGAGTTTTCATTTTTTTTATTCTTAAAATAGCCTTAACATTAGATAATATTCCCATAATTATAAGTTGACAAACCGAGGCTCAATCACTGGCCTGAAATCTCTTAATTAGCCAGCGATTAAAGCTGTGTTTTCAGCTTAACTGTGTCTGACTCTAATACTCATGCATGATATTACAGTAACTTTGAAATTTACCATCTAGAGATAAACTGAAGGACCCAGCTATGAGACATAATTGGTAATACTGAATAACAGTTCTAGATTCAGAGATGAGCATGTCCCCAACAAGACAGACTATTTACATAGGAAGACAATTCTATCCTAAATAATGTTTAGGGAAGAAGAATTGTTTATTGTGAATCATTTGGAATACTTTCTTTTTCTTTTTAAATTTTCTTTACAGGCTATGGCCACTCTCTGTTAAGTATTAATAGTTTTAGATAGCACATTTCCAACATTGAAAGTAATTTTCGTATTTTTTTCTAAAAGAACCTAATGTAAGTTGAGGTTAAATAGAGTAATCAAATTTAATTATATACTTTTTTTGACATTACTTGTGACTTACAAGTAATAATGTATTTCTGCTGTCCAAATTTGCATGAAGGTAGTTTTTTAAAGTTTAGAGCAATGGAAACATGTTTAGAGCCAGTACATCATTTTCTTAGGTAATTTCTTTGAAGATAGTAATACACATTGATATAGACTGTAGTTTCATAATAAAATGAAAAGAAGATAACACAGGGAGAATTTGCCAGAAGACTAGAAATGCATAGATGAATATTCTGTTTCTGAGACAAGATCAAAGCGTATTTGAAAAAAAATTCTCGTCCTGTTATTGATTTTTTAAATTATATTCCTACCAGTATCCATATGAAATATTTAAAATAACATTTTTGAATTAGAAATTCTTTAACACATTGTATGAGCACAAGCCTCTCATTCAACAAAACAGCAATAAAAAAACAAACAAAAAAACTGATTCTAAGTTATGAAAACAGAATTAATTGCAGCATGATTAGCGAATGGCATAGTCATAAGTAGTTTCCTGACCTATAGGTTCTCCATGTTTTCTTTCTACTATATTCCTCAGTCTCACTCATTAAAAGTTCTAAGATTTAATAACTTAAAATTTAAGGTCTCCAGAAAAAGTGCCATGTCAACCTTGTAAAATTCTTTTCTTTTGTTTTACTTCATAATCTGCTTCAATTTTTCCCTCCATATTTGATATAGAAAAAGGACTAGATACCTTCATATTTGATGTAGAAAGAGAACTATTTCACTAAATCATGAAAGCACAAGAATATCAGGAAGTAGTAAAGGTATCATTTCTGGATAGGCTATTTGTTAAATTTCTATGAAGTTTTCTTTACTCCAAATGAGCTACTTGCTCCTATTCCCAATCTTCATCAGCTAAAGCTCTAATGCTGTAGCTCCACATTATTTTAAGGTATTTTCCAGAAGCAGAATTTAATGTTAAGAGAGCAAACAAAAGCACTTCTTCCTTAATATCTCTTTAGATGGGGAACAAGTATTATATGTGCTGCTCCAAGGTGGGTGGAGGCCCACATAAGAGTACCTGCTCTTTGCCAGAGATCTGGGTACATGTTTGTTTGTTTTACTATGAAAAAGCGAAAGTGGTGTCCCTCTGATATTTTGCACAGGGACCCAGAACTTATACTAATGCTCCTCTCTTCTACTCCCTTTTTCCTTCTCATTTCTTTTAGTTTTTAATTTACCATTCCCAGCTGAGGTACTTGAGCAGATAGAATCAAGCCAGCTCCAGGCTAATTGGTTCATCATGCACTTTATGATAATTTTCATTCTGGATTTTGATTAGGTCAGTATGTTGACTGCTTTGGTCAAAGCTTGTAATGATCTGCCTATTAACTCTGAAATAGGGTCTTTGACTGTAGTCATCTTATTAGATATCTCAGCTGCCTTTAATTCTGCTAACCATGAAATATTACTGGACTGTATAATGTTCTATGCTGGAGAATGATATTTTTCATATTTGTTTTAGTTCTATTTGACACTATTGTTACCTTCATTGGAAGTTCAAATGTTGCTGATGGGGAGATGACATACTATTTCACCTTTAACTATCATTTGTAGAATCAGCTCTTTACATCTTGCTAATGTAGTGAAGTGTGTTACCATCCCTAAAGTCAGCCATGTATGGTACCATTTGTAGCTCCTTTACTTAATAAATTATCTAACTGGTGACTAAATCGCTTACTCTCTTTTTGCCTCTGTTTTTTCAGTGTAGTCCTGAAAAGCAATTGATATGATATATCTGTAGTGCATACACAAAGCTTTGAATATAGAACAGGCTTATTTAATGTCGTTCCTACTTTTATTATTGTTTCAGGGTTATCAAGGCAGATTTCAAACATTGTAACTCATTGAAATATAGATTTAAACAGAATAAAACATGGATAATATAACAATTATTAGGAATTTATATTAATATTAAGAATATTAATATCAAAATTATCAAGAATCAGGCTAGAACAACTTTGCCTCAGTTTTCTTGATTTTTTAGACAGTCACATTTAGGGAAGTGAAAGTATTTGAAAAGTTGATTATATTCTTATTTTCAATTTGTATGTCTGACATTCTATTAAGTTTGTTTAATTCTAACCAGGCCTTACAGAGGAGTGACCTGTATTTACTGACATTTTGTTGACTCAGATTCTTTTACAATGTATTTGTTAGCAATTTTAAGTTCATTTTGGATTACAAGTTTTGTAATCCATGTCCATCCATTGCTTCCATTCCAAGCTTTTACTTTCCTTCTCCTGAATATTCAATGTGATTAGAAATTTTGTTTTTAAGTCCTGGTGTAATTCAATTTGTTATTTCTGATAGTATTACCCCTTTACTTTCTGTGATTTAGTAATTAGATATAGTGGCTTTTATTCTCAAAAGGATAACAACTGCTAACAGAAGCTGCTTTTATAAAACCAAGGTGAAAATTTGAGATATAATTTTCCAAAAATAGATGTTTCCAGGAGAAAAAATGTAATTGCTTTTCACATGTATTTACATATATATGTGTATAATTTTTATCCCAACTCAATTTTCTACCATACAACATTATGTTTTAGTTTGTACTATACAACATACACAGCCATAACTGGAATATATTGCAGGTTTGGTTTCAGACCACTGAAATAAAGTGAACATCAGAGTAAAACAAGTCACATGAGTTTTGGTTTCCTCAATCATATAATAGCTATGTTTATGCTATATTGCAGTCTATTACATGTGCAATAGCCCTATGTCTAAAATAATAATGCACACAGCTTAATTTTAAAAATAATTTATTGCTAACATGTGCTAACAATCATCAGAGCCTTCAGCAACTCATAATCTTTTTGCAAGTGAAGAATCTTGCCTTGATGTTGGTAGCTGCTGACTGACTGGTGTGGTGGTTGCTGAAGGTTGGAGGTAGCTCTGAAAATTTCTTAAAATAAGTTATCAATGAAGTTTACACATCAATCTTTCTTTCAGAAAATATCTCTCTATTCTCTGTAGCATGTGATGCTGCTTAGTAGCATTTTACCCACAGTAGAACTTTCAATATTGAAGTCAGTCCTCTCAAATCCTGCCCCTGCTTTATCAGCTAAGCTTACCTAATATTGCAAATCCTTTGTTGTCATTTCTACAATGTCCACAGCATCTTCACCAGGAGTGGATTCTATCTCAAGAAACCACTTCCTTTGATCACCCAGAAGAAGCAACTCTTCATTTGTCAAAATTTTATCATGTGATTGCAACTATTTAGTCCTATCATCGGGCTCCACTTTTCATTCTAGTTCTCCTGCTCTTTTCACCACATCTGCAGTTATGTCCTTCACTGGAGTCCTGAACCCCTCAAAGTCACCAATGAGGGTTGGAATCAACTTCTTTCAAACTCCTGTTAATGTTGTTTTTTGGACCCCCTCCCATGAATCATTAGTGTCCTTAATGGTATCTAGAATGATGAATCCTTTCCATTGAGTTTTCAATTTTCTGTGCCCAGATCCACTGCAGAAATCATTATCCATGGCAGCTATAGCCTTACAAAATGTATGTCTTACATAATAGGTCAGGAACATTTGAATTATTCCTTGAACCATGGGTCGCATGGGATGTTGTTTTAGTAGGCATGAAAACAACATTAATCTCCTTGTACATTTCCATCAGAGCTCTTGGGTGACTAGGTGTATTGTCAAGTTTTCAAAGCTTTCAAACATTTTGAAAGGAATCTTTATTTCTGAGCAGCAGATTTCTACACAGGGCTTAAAATATAGAGTAAATCATGCTGTAAACAGATGTGCTTTCACTGAGGCTTTTTTCTACACATACAGCACAAGCAGAATAGATTTAACACAGTTCTTTAGGCCCCTAGGATTTTTGGAATGGTAAATGGCCATTAGCTCCAACTTAGGCACCAGCTGCATTAGCCCCTAGTAACAAGAAACTTGGGCTGTCTTTTTCTAATGCTTTGAAGCTAGGCATTGACCCCCCCTTTCTAGCTATGAAAGTCTCATTTCAATACAAAGCCATCTTACCTATGTTGAAAATCTGTTGTTTACTGTAACCTCCTTAATTGGTGATCTTAGCTAGATCTTCCGGATGATTTGCTACAACTTGGACATCAACACTTGTTGCTTCACCTAGCACTTTTATGCTATTTGGTCACCTTATTTCCTTAAACGTCATTAACCAACCTGCTGTGCTAACTTCAACCTTTTCTTCTTCAGCTTCTTCACCTCTGTCAAGCTTCACAGAATTGAAGAAAGTTAGGTCCTTACTCTGGATTAGACTTTGGTTCAAGGGAATGTTGTTGCTGGTTTAACCTTCTTTCTAGGCCATTGTAACATTCTCCATATCAGCAATAAGGCTGTTTGGATTTCTAATAATTTGTGTGTTCACTGGAGTAGCACTTTTACTTTTTGTCAAAAACTTGTCTTTCGCATTGGCCACTTGGCCATTTGACCCAAAGCCCTAGCTTTTGGTCTCTATTGGCTTTTGGCATGGATGGCTTCCTTAATAAGCTTAATCATTTTTAGCTTTTTATTTAAAGTGAGAGATGTGCAACTTTCCCTTTCACTTGAACAATTAAAAGTCCATTGTATGGTTATTAATTGGCCTAATTTCATTATTGTTGTCTCCAGGAATTTCGAGGCACCCAAAGAGAGAGACAGACTGGGAAAAAACCGGTCAGTGGAGAAGTCAGAACACGTACAGCATTGATCAATTCAGTTTTCCATGTTAAATGGGCATGGTTTGTGGCACCCCAAAATAATTACAACAGTAACATAAAAGATCGATGATTACAGATCATAGCAAACAAAATAAAAATTGTAAAGATTGAAACATTATAAGAATTACCAAAATGTGACACAAAGACCTAAAGAACATGTTATAAGAAAAAACCTATCAGAAGACTTGCTCAATGCAGGCTTGCTACAATCCTTCAACTTAAAAAAAATGCAGTATCTGTGAAGCATAATAAAATGAAAAAATAATGTATGCCTATATATAAAGGTCTATAGAAGTATATATACATATAAATATGTTATGTACAGCTGTATATATGTGTGTATGTATATAAATATATTGTTGACATATATATTAACAGTTCTGATGTTTCTGTATTGATTCTTTACCTGAAAAAAAGAATAAAGATTTTCAGCAGCATACTAATGTTACAAGTAAAGATTTAATGTATTTAATGTGCATTTATTCTTTTCAATTAAAAGCAAATTGAATCTTCAATCATTAATAACTATGATTTATTCAGATTTATGAACTATAAAATGAGCATTGTCTAGTTGTTTAGGTCACTTTTCTACAAAAATTAAGTAGAAAACCATCTAAAACCTGCTGTCAATCTACAACAAAATCTAAGCCATAAATTGTCAAATTAGAGATTATTTTCTTCCCAAAGTCACTTACTTTTTACATAAAGGTAATTTACCACTGACTGATTTTGTTAATTTAGAATAATTATACACCACAAGTTAGATATCTCTTCTCCCCACATGTAGAAAACTGTTCTTTTCTGAATTGTGGCAAGTTATATTTTAGTCTCTTTTTAAGAGGAAATTTCTAAAAACATATTTTTGATATTTTATTGTGGAAGCACTGTTACAAATGACAGTTTAAATTTTTTGATATTCAGATACCACAGACATATGGGACTTAGGTAAGTTAAATCTGCTACTGTCTGAAGGCAGGTAGAAGTTTTGCCTGCTCAACATTGCCAGTTCTTCAGTTTGAGGAAGATACTGCAGCTCCTGCACCGCTGTGGGAGGGGGAGGCTGCCTCGCTTTCGGGCAAGTTCTTATAGGTAAGGTCAGCATATTTAAGGGTGTTGTGCTGGTTTCAATAGACTTAGAAACTTTATTTGGTTATTATATCTTGAAGTAATCTACCTCATTAGGCTGGCTAACTAAAACTTACCTAACTGATATACAAGTAAGTTCAAATTTATTTGTTGACACCATTGGCTTTTCTCTATCTTGGGCTAGAACATTCGTGCTTACTCGCAGAAAGGCCCCTTAAACTAGATTAATCATGAAACCAACACCATTCCTACATTTGCATTATATATCTCTAGTGGACACCTTTCCACTAAACTCCAAAATAAATCCATCTCCCATCTCCCCCTGTAAGTCTTAGGAACACCTCATACTCCAGATCTTTAAAACTGACCTCATGACCTTTTCATTTAGACTTGCTACTCTTCTTGTATTTCTTATTTTGAACAGCATTGTTACTGAAAACAGAAATCTGAAGATCTTGCTGGATCTCTCCCACAACCTTAGAACTAATCACATCAATTCTAGTATATTGGAAGTACTTAATATTTATTGAATTCCTTCCCTTACCTTCCACTAGCCAGGTTAGTTTATTCTCTCAGGTTACTCAGTGATCTGTAACCAATGCAATCAGTGAGCAATAGTTGCTTGCCTCCGTTGCAGCCCTTTCTCCTTCCTCCTATAGCAGGCCTTTGTTTGTTTGTTTTTGAGGATTTACCACTTTCTATACTTATCCAGTGTTCCAGGTGAAGTTAGGAATTTGGTTCTAAGCTAAGCAATATATGCCTTTCTCCTGGAGTGAAAAAATAACCTACACAAGTCCATTAAGAAGAATCGCTGGATTCTTGCAGAAAAAGCAGAAAAGAGGCTCCCTCTTCTTACTAAATTTAAGTCTGGAAAATGTATCGCTGAAAGTGGCAGCCATTAACCACCATAAGCCTGAGAACAAAGCCACCATAGACAAGGAAGAAATAAGAGAAGAAATTGCTTCTTGATGACATTGCATTTTCGTTTTTTAATATTGTTTAAAAAGACAATGCATTTACTTTTTTTAATTAGGTAATTTTTGAATTATTATTTCCTAAAATACATTTAATTGAAATCGTTCTTAAAGGCTTCTCATCTTTACCTCTAGATTCACTGAATCTAAGGCAAAAATACATATGTAGGCTCACAGTTTATCTAAGTACTTAAAAATTATAAATCAAGCTAAAAGCTTTCAAATAAAATTCCCCCCATATTTGTCAAATATGCATTCACAAAGACAAAATTAGAAACATAAAGCTCTGTTTTTAAATGACTGAAAGAATTAAAGTATCAGACAGAATTTAAATATTATTTAAAAACTCTGGCTATTCATCTGATGGGCTGGTAAAATTTGGATAGTTAACAAAAGGAAGATATATTGATTACTAAAGTACTATTTATGCAATATAATTTATTTCTTATTTTCTAATTTTAGCAAAATTACTAAATTATTATAATTGGGATTTGTATATAATTTTAATTCTAAAGGTGGGGCTTATGTAAAGGATGAAAATAAAATGCAATCATATTCACAATGTATATAATTGTATATAATTCATAAACTTCTTAAAAAGAAGATGCGAAATAGAAAAAATATGATATTCTATGTTTTCAAAGATATTTTTATATCGGACAGGCAAACATATATTAGTTAAGAGTCAGGCCTGGCGCAGTGGCTCGTGCCTATAATCCCAGCACTTTTGGAGACCGAGTTAGGTAGATCACCTGAAGTAAGAAGTTGGAGACCAACCTGGCGAACATGGTGAAAGCTCACCTCTACCAAAAAAAAAAAAAAAAAAAATTAGCTTAGTGTGGTGGCGCATGCCTGAAATCCCAGCTACTCCAGAGGTTGAGGCTCGAGAAATGCTTGAACCCAAAAGAGGGAGGTTGCAGTGAGCCAGGATCACACCACTGCACTCCAGTCTGCTATACTGAACAAGTCTATACATCAAAAAGAAAAAAAAAAAATCTTGAGTCAAAAATAAATTATAAATTCAAATATTTAAATCAAATAAAATTTTAAATTTTAATTTTGAAGGTTTTATGAAATTCAATAAATTCTGTTATTAGAAATCAAACTATTGCATTTCTTCTCTGTTCTAACCCAGATGGAAAAAATTGATCCCTTGGCTGCGCGTGGTGGTTCATGCTTGTAATCCCAGAACTTTGGGAGGCCCAGGCAGGCAGATTGCTTGATCCTAGGAGTTTGAGACCTCCCTGGTATCATGGTGAAATCCATCTCTACAAAAAGTACAAAACTGAATCTGGTGTGGTGGTGCACACCTGTAGTCCCAGCTACTCAGGAGGCTGAGGCCAGAGGATCACCTGAGCCTAGGAAGGTGAAAGCTGTAGTGAGCCATGATCATGCCACTGCACTTCACTTAGGGCAACATAGAGCTTTTCTCAAAAACAAAAAAGAAAAAAATTGATACTTTGCATCATCATGTTACATGTAGACCTACAGTGAGAAAAATATAACAATTAATTTTTAACATTAAAAAATATTCCTGAGTCAGTAAGACCAACTATTGAAAAACTATGGTAATTCATGAGTATCTCCAGAACTTCAAATTAGAACAGGAAAAGAGGCAATAAAATGGAAGATTGACATTCCTGGGAAATGGTAATATTTCATAAAAATGTGTTGTATGCATCCCCTCTGAGAGGAAGAATTAGACTAAATAAATAAATAAATTTGTCTTTTATCTTACCAAGTGCTTCTACTGCTTAAATGTCCCATACTCTCTGAAGCATTGTCTCTCCCTCTGTAATCAGCAGGAGTACAACTCTTACATCTTCATGGTTAGGGGACGCAAGTCTGGTTTTTTTTTTTTTTTTAAGGACTTTGGGCAAGAGATGTGGAAGAGTAATTTCTTCAGGACAGATTAGTAAAAACCACAAAGTGAACCTTGAGGGTGATGAATTTTATTATTATTTTGGTCACTGCTGAGCGCCAGATCCTGAATTCCAGATAACCTCATCTGTAATTTAGCACATTTGTTTGTGTATTTCTGATATGCAAGGTCATCTAAAGCATGAATTCCATTTTCTGGAGGACAGTCTCTCCCTTTAGTAGACAAACTCCCAATGTCTACTGGAAAAAATATCTTTAGATGACATTCAAATTGAAAGCCATAACCCAAACATTGCCTACTTCTCTAAGTTCATTTCTTACCACTGCCAGCCCCTGCATTGATTTTCTTCTCTTAATATTCCTTTTTCCATAATGTTTCTTCCTTCCATAAATGGTGGAGTTAGGACATGTACACAAAGTCTAAATCCAGAACCTATGTCCTAAACACTATACTCAATTGTTCATTCCAATGTTGTTCATCTAGTGCTTCGCTTTTCTTTACAAAGGTATTTAGTGGCTCCTATCACCTAACGGGGAATGTTTATACACATTTCCATTTATCAAAACTTACCTCCAATGCTCACCAAAATGAATTGTTTCCTCTCTTTCATGTTAGAGCATATTTACCTCCAAGTAGATTACAGACTTCTTGAAGGCATAAATTATACTTTATACCTCTTGATATGCCTCTTATTACTAAGCACAATGATGTGTAGCATTTAATAGTTACTTTCTTAATGAATCCATTTTCATTTTTAAAAAAATACCTATAGTTGAGAGATGCCTTGTGTATAATGAGTCATGGTGTTATTTGTTTTTCCTCTCCAATTAATTTGGTGCAATCTCCAGCTAGAACATCATGTCTGTGCAATTTATTGTAGGACCATCCCTCTTCTCCACTGGGACACCTTCTTCTTGTTCTGTATCTGTGTGTGCTTGGGGTGGACACCTGGTGGAAGGTCTGTTCACATGCTTGCAGATGGGTGCAGAGGAGCACACCGCCCCCTCGTGAAAACTGGCTTGCCACTGAGAGAAATACCTTATGTCCTGTATTCCAAAGCCATTCTGCATATTTTCCTTGCTAGGATTTAAAGAACATACTCTGTTCCCATCCAAATGTGAGAAGTTTAATTTCAAAATAAAATGTGTCACAATAGCAAAGAAACAAAAGTGGTAAGATTCCTTATTTCATTATCAGTCTGCACGTTTTACTTTTAGTGGATCTATACATAGTATAAATCATTCAAAATTGCTCTTAATAAAAAGATTAATGCACTTTTTATTCCTGTGAATCTAAATCATTTAGGAAGAAATGTCAAAGAAATATTTTCCTCACACAATCCAGTCTAGACATGACAGTTTAACAACTATTCATCTTTACCTCTCAAATATGTGTAAATTTTCTTTTCTTCTGCCATGAAAAGAAGGAAATTCCATTAGTCTTATTGTAAACCAGCACTGATAACCCTGTAGATGGACATATATACAACCAGAACCAGTAGTTATGACTCAAAGGAACTTATAATGACTTCTGTTGCAATTATCTATATCTACTAGAATACACCTGCTCTTTAATTCATTAAAAAGGAAACTGGCTGAGCCTAGTGGCTCATGCCTATAATTCCAGGACTTTGGGAGGCCAAGGTGGGTGGATCACCTGAGGTCAGGAGTTTGAGACCAACCTTAGCAACATGGAGAAACCCTGTCTTTACAAAAATATACAAAATTAGCTGGGTGTGGTTGCACATGCCTGTAATCCTAGCTACTCGGGAGGCTGAGGCAGGAGAATCACTTGAACCTGGGAGGTGGAGGTTACAGTGCCCTGAGATCTTGCCATTGCACTCCAGCCTGGGCAACTAGATGAAACTCTGTCTCAAANAAAAAAAAAAAAAAAAAAAAAAAAAAAGAGAGAGAAAGAAAAGAGAAAAAGAAAACTTGAACACTAGCTATGAATCAGGCATTTTGTCCAAAGGTTAATCAAGCAAGCATCACAAAACTTCCTGCCATCCAGGAGAACTGATATTCCCTATCAAAATGCAAATGTTATCTAAATAAGCTAACACATCAAAGGACTTAACCACAAATGGTATGTCGGATTACTACTTAGTAACTTTAGTAAAGTAGTTACTAAAGTTGCTACGTTAGTAACCCAGTAGGGTATTGCCTATACCAAAACACTTATACAGTTTCAATATTTTCCTCCCATTAAGGTATATCTGGTCAGAATGCCTTTTTGTCATAGGAGGGGAGCTTCAAAGTCATGAAACCAATCAACAACCAAATCAGCAAGCAATCAGGTAATGATGCATGAGTCCCCTTAGGTTATAGAAATTATGTTGTATTTGGTCCATATGTCTTTCTGTCTAATGGACTGGGCCAATCAAATGTCATAAAATAAAACTACTTTGAAAATGGAAAAAAGAATGAAGGTATATCTGGTCAGAATGCCTTTTGGCCATATGCTTTATGTAGACAAGAACATGGACTACACAGTTTTCCAAATAAAAAAAGTGTAGTTTCCCAGTCCTCTTCATAGAAAAAAGAAAGAAAGAAAAAAAGGGAGCAGAAAATGAGACTTGTGTGACAGACTGGGGTAAAGCAGAAAGGTGTCTATGGCCAAAGGCATCTGACTTCAGGGACTCCACAAGACCCAGGTCCCACACAGCTTCCCTAAGGGGGAGCCATGCACAGCTCCACATACGTGCATTCCATGTGTGGCACGTGAGAATCTTGAAGCACATTCATTAAGGAACTCTTCATAGAAGCTAGAATATGTATGTTATAACACACCAATTTATAGTATTACAGTACAGGAAAGGGAAAATAAGGACCCTTTTAAAAGGGAAAATATGCTATTTTCTGTTGAAGAGATTGTTATTTTGAAGAGGAGAAAAAGCTGATCACTGAGAAGTGGAGTGGTTTACATGCTGAAAACATCATTTTAAAAGCAGAGTAGCTTTAATACTTAAAGCACTATACAAAATTGCATAGAACAAAAATTAATATATAGAAATGAATATAACTTTTTCTCCTTTTGTATTTTGCTTGATTTTCTACATCTGCTATAATGAGAACACAATACTTTTATGATTAGAGAAGATTATGTTGATTTAAAGATTACTGAAGAATGTGTCATGGGATGAACTTGATCAAGCCTTTCCGATTTCCCCTGACAGTGTACTACTGTGTTTAGAGAACCTAAAATGTGCCATCTCACTGCTCCATGTAATTACCATGCAGTAACTGATCCTTTAAATATAAATTCAATGCATATTTAGGAGCTAAAGCATACTTAATTGCAAGTGCTACCAGTTGTCTATTGTAATAAGCTGCTAGCAAATTGGAAAGTATCAGTGGATTGTCTGTTCTTTACTTCGAAACCCTTAAATAATTTGACAAAGAGAAGTGGAAGTGGGACTTAAGAAAGAGTTGAGCAATATTATGGTTGTGAGGCTTACCTCCTCTCTCAGCAAAGCTCTTCCTGTGACTTCCGTTGTTTATCTTTCCAGATCTTTATGTTTGTTCTGATGAGAATAGCATTGTTATCAAAGTGTGCTTACTCTCCTCCATTTAACATGCTATTTATTATTAAAGAACTTAGTTTCTAGCTCATTTCTGGTTTGTTTTCATTTTGATTTTAAAAATATGTGATATTGACTTTATAAATTTTACAATAGATTGCCATGAAGTGGTTATATCATGAGACTACAAATTAAACTACTGTTATCCAACATAAGTAATAATGTAAAGAACGGCATTGGTTAGTATAGACTCTGTTTACTGCATTTCAAATGCTTGTTATCTTTTTCAACTTCTGTGACCACAAGAGTTGAGTGTACCTTAAACAATGAGTGATTATCACTTAATTCCTATAAATAATCCTGAATTTATAGTTTATGTTTATTTTAAAAGTTAAAATTATATGTCCCCAGTTGTTACATGCAAATCTCTTATTATCTGAAGAGAGCTCAGGTTTTGGTTGAATTCTTCATCGACATCATATGTTGATGAGTTGCTCCTTCTCAAATTGATAGTAGCTAGAGCGAAAACCTGAGAAGAGATGATATTCAACCAAAATCCTCATAAATTATTTTGACATATAAGTTTGATATTTGGTTATAATCTAGAATGAGGTGAAGAAGTATGAAAATGTCATTTACTAAATATGTTACTGGACATATGGATCCCATGTCCATATTTTTATTTTATAAAAATAAACCATAGACTTAAGTCTGGGAGAAGGCTTGAGACTTGGTAGAAGAGTAATTGTTATATTTCCCAAGTAGTGGTATTAGGAAGTAGTATTTAGCAATTAGTAGTGCCTCTCAATCCACTTGAGAATATATCTCCTATGAGGGAGAAAATAAATGGCTTTTTCTCTTCACTAACTTCCTTACCTCCATATTACTTCTTAAAATGAGATTACAGTCAATTTAGTTTACATAAGATGGTGTCTTAGTCAGCTTAGGCTGCCACTTAAAAAAAATCATAGAATGAACGGCTTAAACAACAGAAGTTTATTTCTCAAAGTTCTGGATGCTGGAAAGTTCAAGATCAAAGTGCTGGCAAGGAGGTTTCATTTTGAGGCCTTTTCTCTTGGCTTTTAGGAAGCTGCTTCCTTGCTGTATGCTCACATGACATCTTCTTGTATGGGCATGGCGTGGGGACAGAATGAGGGTGAACGAGTGAGAGAGAGAGCTCTTGTCTCTTCTTATAAGAGTATTAACATTATTAAGACTGCCTCATTCTCATGACCTCTTCTTACCAAAATTATCTTCCAAAGGCACCATCTCCAGATACTATCACATTGCGGGTTAGGGCTTCAGTATATAAATTTGCAGGGCAGAGATAACACAAACATTTAGTCCATAACAAATAATAAGGTACCTTTAAATAATAATAATAATTTTTAAGCCTTAGACCTTGTGGGAGCCAAGAAGAGGTGTGTTATAAATGATTTCTGTGATTTTCATTAGTTTCCCTTTCATGTAATGGGAAGAGTACTGGCCTGACGATAATGCCAAATGAGTTTAAACTCTAGTTGTATAAGTTTCTAATTGTGCTTGACTTTGGATGTTTAGTCTCTTTAAGGTTAAACATTCATGGACAATTATTTTTACTTCTATGTCTTATTATGAAGTGCAATAGAAACTGTGCATGGATATGCTTTGAATATAGTAAAACCTCGATTTATGTTTCAAAAACACATTTTTAATAAAGTTTACCCTGCCTATTATTAGACAAAGGAAACATACTATATAATTAAGTGGACATTTTAAGAAAATAACTATGGTTGACTCTTGAACAATACGGGTTTCCACTGGGTAGGTTCACTTATATGTGGATGTTTTTCAGCCTATAGCAAATCAAATATACAGTATTCCTGGATGTGAAACCCATATTTATGGAGAGGTAACTCTTCATATACACAGGCTGGGCAGGACTTATTGCAAGACTTGACTGTGCATGAATTTTGGAATACACAGGGCTTCTGGAAACAATCCTCCATCTGTATACCAAGGAACAGATGTATAATTGGCCACGATCACCCAAAATTCAAGACGAGGCATGTCCTATCTTCTAATCTTCACATTATTTTGTTGAATTCTAATTCATTACATAAATTATGATCAAAAACTTGGAACAGAAAAAAAATTCTCTAAAACTATTTTGTATTTATGTAATGTGTTAAGTCAGATCAGTAGCTTTATCAGTAGGAACAAAAGAATATGTTCTGCAGATATGACCTGTAGGCTGGTAGTATGGTCTTCTATGGAAAACCATTTTTCTTGAGATTTTTAATATTTTTGCTGTTATTACTGATTTATTTCAAGTTCTTGACCATCCTGAATCAGATTTTTGTATGTATCTTTCTCTCTGGTTACAAATTTCTTCTAATAGTCAATGGAACAATTAGTAAAATTCATTCCAAATGCTCTGGTATAGAATAGATTCTGGATTTCAGCATTTGAGCAGACACACATCTATATGTTTTTGTCTAGACCTCTGTTCAGTACAAAGATAATCGCTTCAGATCAGAAACTATTTCACCACATTTATCTCTTGCCTTATTAAAAATAATTCCCAGAAGAAAACTTCATGAGTGGCTATCAATGAGTCATTTACAGTTACACCATACACCAGAGTAACCAAGATAAAATGTTGGTAATGAGTATTATCTAGAAGAAAGGTAGGTTGTAAAAATAGTTTCGGTTGAAACTTGTGTCAATTTGGTTGTATCTATGAACCTACCAAAATACAAATTAAGAAATAACGAAATTCTTCAACTTTAAATGACCTTTCAGAATCTATTGGCTAGGCATTATTATTTGTCTTCTATTTCTTTACCAGGCGCTCGTTAAGTTTACATTCCTATACAGCCTTCACTATTGATTTCTTCAGTAAAACAAGGCCACACCCTCTGTAGATTCTCGTTAAACTGATGAGGATGAGGTTGATAGACTAGAAGGCAGGAATATTGTCTAAGCATAGAAGTGGGTCTGTCAACTGCCCTCTGAAATTGTGAATTCCAACATCATGTAGCTGAGGATCTCTGGAGACATAAGCCAATTAGCCAACTGACAAAAAAGGTTTCAGGTTTTTGACACAAGGTGTAGTGACACGTGGGCGATATGACCTGTTCCATGGCATTTTACATTATGTCACAATAATATCACAACACAGAAAGTTCTTCAGGTGATCTGCTACATCTTATTCCACCATGGGTTCATAAAGAATGTAAATACCTGCTAATCAATTTGAATTAGTGTAACTGTTGCCAGACAGTTGCAAATAACAACAACAGTATATTCAAAGACTCCTTAGTTATAAATGCAGCAGGCAAGGAGACAGAATCCGATTACATGTGACACAGAAAATTCTGGGTTAAAGATTTGGAGCAGCAGTCTACCTTGCACTTGATTTAGAGGTGATTTTAATAGACTGGGTGGAGTCAACAGACTTGCAGCACACATTCATGTTGAACAACTCTAGATGAGTGAAACAAAATACATACAAGGAGACTAGGTGATAATTAAAAGAACCTATACTGTGGGAATAATGTTATTAACAACTGTATTCAAATTTATCCTTAATCATTTATTTGCTACTCTTTAATTTTCTCTTACTGAGGGGTTTTGAAATGGAATGTACCCCTTACCCAAGATTATTCCTGTGTGACTACAGAGTTTTTAGAAGTGAGCAACTCAAATAAAGAGAGTTTGGTGGCCACCATATTGCACAGCTGCAGAGGGCACTATTTACATTGCATTCTCTATTGTAAATATGATATAGAGTGTTACACTGAATTTTATCTAAAAACTAAAAAAGCTTCCTGACATAAACTGTTACAATTTATACCAACAGTATACTCTATGATGGGCCCCTCTGCAGGCTTTTAAACATAGATTAATCACATACTCATCCGTAGATTGGCTTATTAAGGCAGGACTCACTAAAAGTCATAATGCCTTCTTAGGGGGAATAGAGGGAAACAGAAGTTGTTGATTAAAAGAAAAACAAAAGATAGACTACTTGACTTAAATATCTCCTATAAGCTATCTTGTTTAAACATTTAATCTTTCCATCTCCAGATCAGGGAAGTATTTTTTTTATTCTATTCCTTACATAATATTTTCTACTACACTTGCAATTAAATGTAATGTTCTCCTACTCTCTTTGTTTTATCTTTCCTTCTCTATTGTTAAATGTCATAACTGCCTTAGTCTAGCAATGAGATTACCATCCCTGGAAATATGAAAAATCAGAGAAATTAAGAAGTACTGTGACATGAAGGGTGTAAGCTGTGATCATGCTTTCACCAGGCTCCACACAAAGACTCCTTGGCAAAAGAAAGTCAAAGAAATGAAAAGAAGGCTTAAACTAGAACTATAAATTTTAAACCTTTCCGATTTTTATCATAGGTGAAAGCAGATCTATGAAACTACCCTATTCTCTACAAACCTGAAGAGAGCCAGGAAAGTTGGGCTCCACATTTCTTGTTATCATTCCAATAGTACTATCTTGGGAAGAGAATATTTCAGTTCTGGAAATGCTGATGGGTTGGCAACATTCCCCCAAGTCTTTCTAGCTTGAAGGAAGGAATGAGGGAGAGTGCAGTTACTTGGAGTACTTGCATTTCTGAAGTCCTCCAAACTTCTTATCTACCATTCCCCCAGTACTTTGCTGGATCTGTGAAACAATTTATATTCCTGGGACTTTGAAACTTCCTAAATGGTTGAGGTGGTGCCGGGAACATAATGTTACCTGTGTGTGTGCTTAAAGCTCACTTACATGCTCACCCCAAATCAAACATTTGTTTTCCAATCAGTAAAGGGGAAGTAAATTCAGATTAAAGTTTCTTTAGGAAGGAGACCATGCTGAGACACAAATGAATGGCCACTGTGGGGAATTTATTTCTCCTGCTGAAAAAGCAAAGGCTAATAATAATTGAGGTTGATTTGCAAAATGCACAGCTTTACAATAATCATATGATACCTAGTAATTTTGAAATTGAGGTAAAAAAGGGAAGCACTTCAGAAGTCGGAATTATGAAAATCAAGAAGTTGCTTAAAATATTTGAGGGTGTGCTTAGAGAATCAAATGCCATATGCTTTATTTGTTTCTGATGAGAGAGAGCATGTTTTTCCTAGGAACAAATTACAAATACAGGTGTTTGACACCAGATTTATAAGCTACCAAGGGAAGCCAGACTGTTTGTTTGGGGTTGGAGTAGGAGGTGTCAGTTTGGGGAAGGTGATATGTGGTGGGGATGGGGTAGAAGGAACAGGCAATAGGAAAAAAGAAGTTTTTTAGCCATATTTGCAAACTAGGTAGAGTTGTTAGAATTAGAAGTTACCACCTGAGTGTAAACTCACCCTAATTTACACAGTCAGATTCAGACTTTGCTTTTCAACTGCTTTGCTTATGAGTCACTCCTGTAAGAGAAATGAGAAATAATAGAATTAGCATACAAATTTTCTTGTTCTCTCTTTATATATATTTATGGCTGCTATATGGGAACTATATACATGAAGCTAGGTTAATAATTGTTTGCTTCCTACTCACAGATTCCAAAGGAAATAATTATCACTCATGATATTGTCGAGCAAACTGAGACTAATTTTAGTTCTTCTCATACTGACAGATGCTGATAGAGAAGATAATTGTTTCCTGAAATATAAGACATCACTGTCATAATTTCCATAAGGAAATATACAATATTGTTTTTGAGTTGGGGTCTATAATAAAATATTGCCAGTGAAAATTGAACGAGGTCTGTAAAGTAAGATATACAGTTTGACATTCCATAGTTATTATTCTAGGATATAAAAATAAATAAAAAAGAGGTATTAACTAGAGAGAATTAGGCCCACTACACTGATACTACGCTGACTTTTCTCACTAGTATGTTGACTATCATAGTTTGTTCTATATGACAGCCAAATATCCTGATGGAAACAGTAAATCTAGTAATATTCAATGACATAGCTTATAGAAGTAGGATTTAAAAAATTATCAGATTTATTTCAGGAGAGACTCTCTCGACTGGTCCATATAAATTCATGTGTCTTTAAACACTTTTAAGTCTGTCTTCCAGTCAGACTAAAAGATAAACTTTTACCTTTTGCCAGAAAGGAAAGGTAACCACCTTTTGTTATTATTATTATTATTATAGTTTAAGTTTTGGAATACATGTGCAGAACATGCAGGTTTGTTACATACGTATACGTGTGCCATGGTGGTTTGCTGCACCAATCAACCCATCATCTGCATTAAGTATTTCTCCTAATGTTAACCCTCCTGTTGCCCCCCAACCCCCAACAGGCCCTGGCATGCGATGTTCCCCTCCCTGTGTCCATGTGTTCTCATTGTATAACTCTTACTCATGAGTGAAAACGTGTGGTTTTTGATTTTCTGTTGTTGTGTTAGTTTGCTGAGGATGGTTTTCAACTTCATCCATATCCCTGCAAAGGACATGAACTTACCCTTTTTTATGGCCACATAGTATTCCACGGTATATATGTGCCACATTTTCTTTATCCTGTCTATTATTGATGGACATTTGGGTTGGTTCCAGGTTGTTAATCTTTTAAAAGCTCTGAAATCGTATTTTAAAAACACATTCAAAGCAATTGAATATTATAGCCAAAGAATTAGCTACAACAAACAGAAACTAACCATTTTAATTCTCAAAATTATTTTAATTATGGAAAGTTTTCTTAATTCTAAAACATTATTTCAAAATATAGCATGCTTGAATGTTTATTATTTCTCTTTGAATACATATTAAATTATTAAGGTAACTACAATTATGTGTAATTTTCTGAAATTACTTACAAAAGCTCATGTTTTGTGTTTTTAAAAATACATTTTAATATAATTTTAAAACAATAATAGTTGAGCGTTAGAACATTTTTAATAGTTTCTAGCTGAAATCAACTAATGACCCAAATAGGATGTTAAAATTCTGAAACGATCAACCACTTTTGTTAGATGGCAACTTGCACCAAAGCCAAGTTGAATGTGAAAATATTTCTTTCTTCTCAGTGTACTCAATAATAAACTCATGGGTAAGTTTTGAAAGGCAGCACTCATTACTGGTCTGACTTAACTGGAAATGCTGTTTTTTGGTAAACATGATTTGACTTACATCATATCCATTTTTGATAGAATATTATCATTATAGAAATCAAATGTGCTGAAAAGCATTTATGAAAGATAATATGCTTTTTTGCACTCAGATTATTAGAGATGTTTGAATCTTGAACAAACCTGAAACTGTAAGATTTCTTTTTGTTGTTTTTGTTCTGACTGTATCTACTCAGAAATATGTGTGGAGGTAGCAATGAGTTTGAACTGTAGTGATTTATAACTGGTAAATTTCTAAACTGGATGACTCACCAGCATGTAGCCAACCCAATCTGTACTGATTTCACCAACATAAGGGCTTCTGATAAATGATAAGTATGGCATATGTAATAACAACGAAAAGAGATATTTTAAAACAATAACTTTTGTTTCTCTGTGTAAATTCTTATCTTTGCTTTCTTCCAATGGTTTATTTATTCCAGTGCAAATGGATAGTTTCCTTATCCTTCCTCAGACTTGTGACTTCATTTATAAGATTTTAAAGTGTAGTTAAATAGATAAGGGGGAAACATTACTTAATCTGGACAATCTGGAAATGTTAGTTATAACAAAGAACAAAAAATTTAAAAGTTGTAGAACTATCTTTTTTTTCCCTTAAAACAAGATATTTTACTTAAAGTTAATTGACCTAAGGTCATAATAGATTACTACCTTGTTCATTTTATTTATTTATTTTTTTTAACTAAGGTGGGAAGGAAGGGGGGAATTGGAAAAGATTTTCTCTTTTCAAACTAGTCTCTTTCAGGTAAATAGTAATAGGTAAAGGTTCTTCATTAGTATTGAGTTGCTACTTTCAATTTAATTATTTTTAATGTAAATGCTAAATAGGTGCCTTTCAGATACCTGTAACTTCTTTTAATTCTAATGTGGGTTGTGTATAGTGTTTTGATTTTAGTACTGAATGGAATCATCCCTTTTCTTTTTGTTGTTGTTTTATTTATATTTTAATAAAATAATCTAGCAATCCTCAAAGGTAAGGAGTTTTACTGTCTCACTCAATTTCATAAGATAATTGTGTGCTTCTTAAAACTAAGTTACAAATTGAAGGTGAACAATTATAGATGTACTTCAAAGGGACAAAATAGATTTTTACCAAAATAAATTCTGAAAACATGACATGTGAAATGTACTTAGTGCTTTAATTAACAGATCACACTGCCATGTGTGTGCCTATGCAACAATCTTGCATGTTCTTCACATGTACCCCAAAACCTAAAATGCAATAAAATTTAAAATAATAATAATAATAATATTTTAAAATAAAAAACAAAACAAACAAAAACAGTTATGTACTAATAAAAAATGAATCTAGGTGTATAATTAGGAGTTACACACCCAATAGTTTCACTCATCCTGGTGAGCTCTTACCTCCAGGGAGATTTGTGAAATACTAGTTGTACATATCACTCCAATCTGGAATTACCTAGGTGAGTTTTCTTTTTCTTTTACTGGTTAAAATAGCTTGAAATTCAGGAAAACTTAATGTCTTTCTTTCTCCCTCTGCCTTTACTGGCAATTATTTTCTGGCAACTGATTAACTATATGAGTATAGTTCTCATGTAAGATTACATACTGGAAAAGTTGTCACAAGTGGGATATTAGCTATGTTACTTTTAGAGGGTAAAACCTATTCTATTTGAGGTTAATTTTCATAATTTTTAGTCATTATCCAGATAACATTCTCATTAGAGAGTAACTGATAATTAAGGTAATTAGAATGGAAGGCATTAATCTTTTCAAAAAGAATACCATTTCCAAACGGTGTGGGCTTAAGTCAGAAGGACAGGAACCAGACCAACATGGGGCCAAGTTTGGCTGACTCAATATAACAACACTGAGATGTGATGGTGTTGGCATAATGACATCATCACTCCTTTGGGACCAATCTTTTGGAGTGCAGGTGGCAGGGTTAGACTGATCTCATCGGAAAATAGCTAACCCATACAAACCAATTTTTTCAGGGTCTAGAACTGCTTTTTCCTGTCCATCCTCACCACCAGAGGAAAGGATGTATGTAAGTGGCATTTCAGTATTAAGTTCAAGATGTTATAGGTTATTGAGGATCCCATATCCTACTTGACCATTAAAGCACCTATTCAGCCATTAATAAAAACTTTAAATACCAAAGGGTCAGGGTATTGTGGAAGTCTAACCATCATCACCATTACTTTTCTGGCGTTTGTTCATCCCTCCTGTGGACCACATAATATCAAAATGTAATGTTATAAACTGCTGAAAGGTGAGAAGAATTGTATAAATTGAATTACTCAGAATAATTTCCCATCCATTTGACTTCACCTTATTTACTAAATATATTACAACCAGAAAGATATAGATGTATCTATATTTGATTTTAAGGTTTTAAAAGATTTAATTTTAAAAATTTTACAAATTTTCTGATACTTTTTAAATGTACATCCAAAAGCAAAACCACCAAAGTCAAAAATTGTCCTTAATCTCCTGTCTGGGCTATTGGTTCAAAGCTGTTTAGATGATGCAAGATCCAAATATGTATCATTAAAGATTTAAACGCAATTTGAATCTGATTCAAAGCATGTCCAACTAACAATGTTTTATCACCTCTGGAGATCTGATTTCTTGATATCTTTGATTTGCATGTATTGTAAATATCTATGGATGTTTAATGCATCAAGACAGAAAGCCTTGAAATCTAGAAGGAAGAATACATTATATAACTGATTAATGCTCATTGTTGATTACTTAGTAATTCTTAAGTTTTCAAGGAAATGTTGCTATTATTCGCACACAGCAAAAACACAGATGGACGGTCCTTGCAGCAACATTTATGTTCAGTTGAACTTTATTTTATAAAGCAAAAAGCTAAACATTTTATGGAAAGGGCAATAATCTGTTTACAGAACGATGCAGGAGCATCTCTTTATGAAATTAGTTTGTTCTGAGTTGGTAAGTCATTAAAGGCTGAAGGTTGACAATCTATTTGTAGCTATCATTTGAAATTCATACCATTTCCTTCTCACAGCCATTTATTACCACTCACCATGCAAGGTTCTACAAGTAAAAGTTCTTTCATTTGGATGGCCTTAAGAGAGCCTTGCAATGACAGATGGTTTGGTTAATTACAAAATTAAACTTTGTTCTATTGAGACATGATTTCAGTGAATAATATTTTCCAGACAGAGTTTAATAAGCAGCTTGCGGTTGAGTAGCCTTTTGCCCAAAAAAGGGAACCAGGTCTCTGTGACTACCTTCTACGCTGAGAGAGCATGAGCTTAGAGGCTGTTAATTTGAACCGCCCCCTGCCCCTGCCAAAAAACTGAGTTCCAGTAACCTTATCAGGGTCTAACAGGGTGACCCCACCCTAAGCATTGTGAAAGAAGGACTGTTGAAATAGCACCTGGCATTTCACAATGAACTCCTGTAACACTTACTGATTCACTGACCACAGTGAAGGGAAAGTACACTGGATGTTCAGCCGGCCTTTATGGGTGAGCCCTGCTGGTAAACATTGGACTCATCTGAGAAGTCACAGGTTTTTACATTCACACGCAGCAACTTTGACTTCTTTTTGAAATGTGGTAAAAATTGATTTTTATAATATAAAATTTAAAAAGATTAAAACTAGAACTCTAAATATTTATAAAAGGAATAACTTCTACAATCACAGATCCTTTTGTTGTTGTCGATGATGTATTTCTTCCTGGAAAGTAATTGAAATAATTAACATCTGATATGACCAGACATCTGATTTTCGGTGAACAGATTTTCTCTAGGTAATTTGGGATGACTATGCTTGACTACGTTTGACTAACCTGAATAGGCTTGAGAGGAAATTTCTAGATCAGTCCACTAGTTCTGATATTTCCTAGTGTTAGAAATAATATCTGATTTAAGTAGAACAAACAAGACAGACTTGGATTTGCAATAAGTCAGAAAATTGATAATGCATAGAATGATCTACAAGATTTTATTTTTGCTTCTTATATGTTTGCTTGGAAAATAGTCCTAAATTCAACTTTTTCCTTTCATAAATTGATCACGTTTTTACTAAATCAAAAGTATAAAAAATACCAGAAGCAACCGGTAAGTTAATTGCCATCCAGAAAATATTCAAATAACTATCTTACTATGAAAATTATCTTATTCAGTTTCCTTAATTATATCCGCAATAGTTTTTTTTTTTTTTTTTGAGATGTTAGTTACATGATGGTGTAATCTGTCTTTTTTATTTTTCTATCACTACAGAAAACTTACCATGATGTGTATCATATATTTATTAGAAAGTTTTAAAACAAAAAACGGCTAGACTCAGGCTTCTTAGAATACAAGTACCAAAATTTAAATCAATTCAGCAAATATCTGCTTCTTATATAAAATATTGTTTAGTTGATATAACTGGCAGATTACATATGTACTCTCTGAATTAAAAAACAGCAACTCTATTTTTAACAGTGATAACACACACTGTGGTCTAATGCCCTAGGGGCAGAGTTATAACAAAATGAATTTTAAAATTTATTAGGCAAGCATAACATAAGTAAAGAAGACACAATTTTCTTGATTAGAATATTTCTATAAGTTATTAGAATATTTCTATAAGTGGGAGATACAATGAGAAAAGCAAATCAGCATTTATTGTGCCCTTTTCACATGCATTACATATTATTGCTTTTCATCTTAATGAAACTGGCAAGAACTTGGGAAACTTAGGATCAGAGAAATTGTTTAATTGTTGAGGCTAGACTGAAAGATACTAACTCATAAATTTAGTAAAGACTTTCTTTATATTACAACATGTGCTTAATTTTTAAAATCAACCCTGTTGAGGTTTAATATGCATTCAACAAAATGTTCCTATTTTAAACTATTGAAAATGTGTGCATATAGAGTCACACGGCAATCTATATAGAATCTTTCCAACATCCCCAAAGGTTTCTTTGTATACCAACCTAGACAACCCCTTTCCAACTGAACCAGAAAAACCACTAATTTTCCTTCTGTCACCACATGATTCTTGCTTTATTTAGACTTGTGTATATATGACATATAATTTTTAGTGTCTGGCTAATTTCATTCAGCATAGTGGTTTTAAGATTTATCCAAGTTATGATCTGTACTGTTCTCTTTCTTTTCCCTGAGTTCCAAGGAATTTCATTGTATTCCACTGTATGTTTGCCACAAATTATCATTTCTTCTTTAATAGTTAGTGATTTTACTATTAAATAAATATTTATTAAGTATATATTTGCTTATTCTAATTTTGTTAAAATATTTTTGTTATATTTCTACCAAAGTTTTTTAATTTTAACTTATACATTATTATGTGATCTATTTTGTTTCTGTGTGTGTGTGTGTGTGTGTGTGTGTGTGTGTGTGGTTGGGTCGCGGGGAGTTGAGATTTACTTTTTTCCATGTGGATAAATAGCCACGTATTCCTGCATCATTTTTTGACAGGACCATATTTTCTCCATTGAGCTACCTTGGCATCATTGTCAGAAATCAATAGACCCTACAGATATTCTGTAACTGATTAATATCTATTGCCAATATTACACCATCTTGATTGCCTTAGGTTTTCAATTAGGTTTTTTCATCAGATTGTATATGTTCTCCAAAATTGTCCTTCTTTTTGAAATTGTTTGAAATGTTCTATGTTTTTTGCCTATAGAATCAGCTTGTCAATTTACACACCCACACAGACAAGCTCACAAAATGTCTGTGGGGACTTTTATTGAGATTGCATTGAATCAGAATACATTTATTATTTCAGTGCATTGACTGGAGAGAGCTGATATCTTAACAGTCTTTATTCTTCCAATGCATAAATATTTAGTTATTTAAATACCTTTGCAGTATGGTTTTTGATGCATTGTTATATTTATTTCTATTTTTTATATTATTTTAGTTTTTAAAATATATTTTTAAAAATTATTTACATTACACTGCAAAAATACAATTGATTTTTTCCATATTGACCTTGTATCTTGTGAACTCTTTAAGTGATTAATTTTAGTGGTATTTTTTTCTAGATTTCTAAGATTTTACATGCACGAGACTGTGCCGTTTATAATAAATGCAGCTTTATTTTTTTTACTCTGTTATATATGCCTTTTATTTCTTTTGCTTGTCTTAATGCTGAGGCTAAGACCCCTAGTACAACAGTCAAAAGCAGAAGAGGAGGCATTCTTAGTTTGTTACACTGTAAGAGAATAATATATATTCTCTGTACTCATTTTGTGTAACGTAAATCCTATCAAATTTATTGAAACTTATTTCCTGGCTTATCACATGCACTATTTTGGCGAATGCTTCATGTGCACCTAAAAAGAATATTCATTCTGTTGTTGATGGTAAATTTAATGGTGTTTCATAAGCGTCAATTAAGTCAAATTGATTTGTAATATTATTCATGCCTTCTTTATACTTATTAAATTTTTGCTCTACTTAAACTGCTAATTACTGAGACATGAGTGTTGAAATTTCCAAATATGACAATTTTTGTTTCTTCTTTCACATCAGTTGCACCATTTATTTTGAAGCTCTATTATTAGGAGTGTACAGACACTTATTATGACAAATCTTTTTATTTCTGGCACTGGTCCTTGTCCTGAAGTCTATCCTACATGATATTAATATAGTCATTTCACCTTTTATAAAAGTAATTTTAACACTACATATCTTTTTATAATTTCTTATTTAAGCTATATATGTTTTTAGATTGAAATGTGAGTATTATAAACAACTTGTAATTTGTTCTTGGTTGTTTAAATACATTTTTGTAATCTCTGTGTTTAATTGTAATGCTGAGACCATTTATATTTTGTTACTTTCTAATTTGAAACATGGAAATATGTATTAGAAAATATATTTCTAATTGACCCATCATACTTCAATTTTCTTTTTTCTCCCTTATTTTGGATTACTTGAATATTTTTTATCATTCCATTTCATTTACATTCTTGGCTTGTTAGCTTTATTTCCTTGTATTGGTTCTCTATTAATTGATTTAGAGTTACAATACACATCTTAAACTAATCTCAATCCACCTAGGAACAATATGATAACACTTGAAGGAGAGCAAAATAATTCTTTAAGCCAATATTTACCATCTCCGCTGCTTTGTTGTTTTCCTGTTTCTGTACATTTTACTTTTATCTATTTTATATACCCCGTAATGTAGTGTTGTTATTTTGCTTTAAACTGTTGATTATGTTTAATGCATCTTCAATTTTAAAAATATTTTTAATATTTTATTTTTTATTTTCATATATATGTGTGTATATATATATATATATACATATATATGCATATAGATAGATAGATAGATAGATAATTTTCTAGAGATAGGGTCTTGCTATGTTGCACAGGCTGTCCTCAAACTCCTGGGCTATAGCAATCCTCTCTTCTCAGCCTTCTGAGTATCTGGGACTACAGATATGTGCCAATATGCCCAGCTCTATATTTTATGTAGAATCCTATGTAATTTTAAATTTTGCTTGGTTTATTTTTTCACTCTTTTATCTTCTTTAGGATTTATTAATATTTTCTTCACCACTATCTCCTTCTCCTTTTTTCCTCCATTCTTTTTCTTTTTTTATTTTTCTTCAGGTTATATCTTTCTCCAGAAAAATCTTCACCTACAAATTTAATAGAACAAATTCTTGGGCTAATATTTTTACTTGCAACCCAAACCATACAAGTACTTTATAATTACTCTTTAAGTCAAACACACCGTTAGTGGCTTTTATATTTACAACCTAAATAATGACAAGAGAGTGACAGGCCCTCTAAAGGAAGTTAATTCAGAAACAGCAGGGAATGCAATCCAAATATGTATGCCATGACAGATCATAGGCTCATCCATGGAAGAAGGGGACTAAAGGAAGCTTTTAAAGACAAAGAAGAGAAGTCCATGTAAGCTGTATGGAAACAAACACCATTGATTACAGGGACTCATTTGGGAGTTGGAGTTAGCTCATTGGTGAAGCCAATCATTGTTGGACAACTATCTTTGTGCAGACTGTTTACCTGGAATGCTACAGCAGTTTATTTAAAACAGTTTATTTTTAAGGAGTTTCTTGCCTAGTTTTCATCATAGACATGAGTGCAGGGATTTCTTGTAATAAGTCCTGTACAGGCATACGTGTATGAGTGCTCCTGGTTCACGGCCTCATGCTTCTTTAAAAATATTTTTTCAAGACAGGGTCTCACTCTGTCACACAGGGAGGAGTGCAGTGGTGTTTTGGCTCGCAGCAACCTCTGCATTCCCAGGTTCAAACGATTCTCTTGCCTCAGCCTCCCTCATAGCTGGGATTACAGGCACATCTGTAATTTTTGCATTTTTAGTAGAGACGGGTTTCACCATGTTGGCTAGGCTGGTCTCAAACTCCTGACCTCAAGTGATCCACCTGCCTAGGCCTCAAAGTTCTGGGATTACAGGCATGAGCCACTGTATGTGGCCCTGTCCTGCCTTCTTTATGTTAGGTTTGACTAAAGCAACTCCATTTTGATGTTGGTAATTTCTACAACATTTTTCTGATCCAACGATTAAATTTAATCTTTCGTTTTATTTCTAAAGTAGTAGACATCATGTGTCACTTTATGCAGTCAATATTTGTTTAGAGATATAGAATTACCATATTTTTGGTTCACTATA
>NW_016107342.1:9524848-9530640 GCF_001604975.1 Cebus imitator | reverse complement strand
GCATGCTAAATGGGAAGACAAATTTTCAATTGTTGCTTGGCTTTCAGGCTTTAAACTGTAATTGGCTTGGCAGTGGGGTTTCACCAGGGGCCTGCCCCTATCTACCTAGGCATTTGGCTGCCTTCTGCTACTCTCAGTACCACAAACTGA
This sequence comes from Cebus imitator, assembly GCF_001604975.1. Classification (NCBI taxonomy): domain Eukaryota; kingdom Metazoa; phylum Chordata; class Mammalia; order Primates; family Cebidae; genus Cebus; species Cebus imitator. The sequence continues at coordinate 9,530,490 of NW_016107342.1, read as the reverse complement.
GTTGCTTAAAAAAACAAGATTTGTTTCTTTCAAAATTTTCTTCTAAAAGTTTGAAATCAAGGTATCAGCAGGACTGTGCTCCCTATAAAACCTGCAAGAAAGAATCATTTCCTGCTTCTTTCTAGTTTCTGGTGTTTTACTGGCAATCCTTGGCATACCTTGCCTTGTAGCTACCACACTTCAACCTCTACCTCCATCATCACATGATATTATCTCTTGTGTGTCTTTGTCTTTTTTCCTCTTTTTACAAAGGTACCAATCATATTGGATTAAGATCCCATCCCACTTCACCATGACTTTATCTTAACTTAAATAGTTACATCTATAAGGACCCAATTTCCAAGTAAAGTCATAATCTGAGATACTATGTGTTTGGACATCAGCATAACTTTTTGGGAGACATAATTCAATTCTTAACAGTGGGCATAGAATTCTGATGGCCTGTTGTTTCTTCACCATACCTTGAAGGTAAAATCAACAGCTTCCTTTCACTGTTGCTGTTAAAAAGTCAACTCTTATTTCTGCTTGCTTCCTGAATCCAAGAATGGTTAGGTTTCATTGTCAGGATAATTCTTACTTGGTATTGTTTTAAATTCTGCCTCCCTCCACTTTTCTCCTTAACAGGTCTGGAAATCTGGTTAGATGTGTTTTGAAATTTTTCTGTGTCTTTTCCATTCTTATTTAGCCTTATAAAATAATATCTTCACACTCCAAGTCACCAGAGATTGTGATATGTTCCCATGGGCAAACTATGACATCAATATTTACTTTTCCTAAAGGTTGATGTTTTCTTAATTATTTTTGGCCTATTACAAATAGCCTTAATTTTCTACCTATATTTGGCCTGCTTATATTGCAGGGAATAGAAGTCAGGGCTCAAAAGTATGTATTTAATGTTGAGATGAATTTAATTTTTTTTAATCCAGAGATTTTTACTCAAACATGGATATTAGAAGATCTGTAGTCTGCTTTTAGCGGATCTGTCACCTGGCTAGTGTGCATTGTATCCAAAAGGTGATTGTACATCTTTCACCCACCTCTCACCTTTCCACTTTCTGAGTCTTCAATGTCCATCATACTACTCTACATTCCTTAGTTTAGCCATGGCCTACCTCCCACTTATAAGTGAGAGCATGTGGTATTTGGTTTTCTGTTTCTGAGTTACTTGTCTTAGGATAATGACTTCTAGTACAATTCAAGTTGCTGCAAAAGACATTGCATTTTTTTATGGCTAAAAAGTATTCTATGGTATATCTGTACCACAGTTTCTTTATTCACTCATCAGTTGATGGAAACTTAAGTTTTGCAATGGTGACTTATGCTGCAACAAACATATACATGCAGGTATTTTTTTTCCCCCTTTGGCTAGATACTTACTAGTGAAATTACTTGATCAAATGGTTCTTTGAGAAATCTTCACACTGTTTTCCACAGATGTTGTACTAATTTACATTCCCACTAAGAGTGTATAAGTTTTTCTTTATCATTGCATATACAAAAACATCTACTGTTTCTTGACTTAATAATGACCATTCTGAATGGGATAAAGAAGAATCTCATTGTGGCTTTAATTTGCATTTCCCTGATGATTAGTGATATGGTGTAGTTTTTTGTATGTTTTTTTGTCATTTGTGTATCTCCTTTTCAGAAATATCTGTTTATGTCGTTTATCCACTTTTTAATGGAATTATTATTATTTTTTTCTTGATGATTTGAGTTCCTTGTAGATTCTGGATATTAGTCCTTTGTCACATGTATTGTGAATGTTTTCTCCTGTTCTGTAGATTGTATATTTGTTCTGCTGATTATTTATTGTGCTGTGCAGTAGCTTTTTAGTTTAATTAAGTCCCATTTATATTTATTTTTGTTTTTGGAGTCTTAGTACTAAATTCTTTGTCTAGGCCAATATCCAGAAGAGTTTTCCTTAGGCTTTCTTACAGAATTCTTATGGTTTCAGGTTTTGCATTTAATCTTTAATCCATCTTGAGTTAATTTCTTTACATGGTAAATGATAGGTATCTAGTTTCATTCTTCTGCCCAGCTGCCCAATATCCTCAGCATTTGGGTTTCGAAAAATAATATTTTATTATTACTGAAATCATAAAGATTTATTGTATAAGTTAATGACACTTAGACTGGCAAAAAGAAAATATGATAAAATGTCACATTCTCACTATCCATAAATTATTGTTGTTAATGTTTTAGATTATATTTTTGTATCCATTTATATGCAAACTACACAAATACAAAACAAACGTGTCATTATTTTACTTACAAAAAAAGTATTAACTTTTTAATAAACTATTTTGTAATAGTTGATTTACAAAAAAGTTGAAATGATATAATTTTGTAATCTTGATTTTTCAATTATTGATTTTCCTTTTTCATTTCAGAAAAATTTATACAAAGATGATGACATTTTCTGAGATTTCTATGCAAACAGTGGATATGTCATGCCTCTGATTGTTGTTCTCTTAAATCACATTTAATCTAATAAAACCCAGTTTTTCATGAAGTTTGGCTAATTTTCTCACAGAATGTTCCAGTTTCTGATTTCTCTGCTTGCTTGTTTTGCTTTCTTTCGATAGATTATGGTTGATTCACTTTTTATTGACAGTTCATAATATGTTGTAAATAAAATATCTTTTCTGCAGCACCTGGTTTTTATTTTTCATTTAATTTTTGTGAGTACATAATATGTGTATGTATTTATGAGATGTATGAGACATTTTGGTATAGGCATGTGATGTGTAACAAACATATCATGGAAAATTGGGTATCCATTCCCACAATCATTTATCCTTTGTGTTACAAACAATTCAATTATTTTAAAGTGCACAATTAAATAGTTATAGCCTATAGTCCCCCTGTTGAGCTATCACATACTAGTTCTTATTCATTCTTTCTATTTATTTATTTATTTATTTAAACCCATTAACCATCCCCATCTCACTGCCACACCCAGCCACCCCTCCCCCATAACTATACTTCCCAGACTTTGGTAACCACTCCTATTTTCTCTATCTCCATGAGTTCAATTGTTTTGTTTTAGATCTCACAAGTAAGTGACATTATGTGATGTTTGTCTTTCTGTGCCTGACTTATTTTACTTAATATAATAACTTCCAGTTCCATCCATGTGGTTGCAAATGACAATATCTCATTTGTTTTTATTTCAGAATAGTACTACATTGTGTATAAGTACCACTTTTTTTTATCCATTCATCTGTTAGTGGTCACTAAGTTTGCTTCCAAATCTTGTCTATTATGAACAGTGCTGCAGCACACCAAGGAGTGCAGAGGCCTCTTCTGTACAATGATTTCCTTTCTTTTTAGTATACACTTAGTAGTGGTATTGCTGAATCATAAACTGGTTCTGTTTTTAGATTTTTGAGGGACCTCCAAACTGTTCTCCGTAGTGCTTGTACTAATTTACATTCCCACCAACAGTGTACGAGGGTTCTTTTTTCTCCACATCCTCACCAGCATGTGTTTTTGCCTGACTTTTGAATAAAAGCCATTTTAACTGGAATGAGATAATATTTTATTGTAGTACTGGTTTGCATTTCTCTGATGATCAATGATGCTGAGTACTTTTACATACTCTTGTTTGCCATATGTATGTCTTCTCCTGAGAAATGTCTCTTAAACTCTTTTGTCCATTTTTAAATTAGGATTATTAGATATTTTCTTATAGAGGTGTTTGATCTCCTTATATATTCTGGTTATTAATTCCTTGTGAGATAGGTAGTTGACAAATATTTTCTCCCATTCTGTGGGTGGTCTCTTCACTTCACTGATTGTTTCCTTTGCTGGGCAGAAACTTTATAGCTTGATGTGATCCCATTTATCCATTTTTGCATTGGTTGCCTATAGAAGATGAGAGATAGGGATCAAGTTTCATTCTTCTGCATATGGATATCCAGTTTTCCCAGCATCATTTATTAAAGAGACTGTCTTTTCCCCAGTGAATGCTCTTGGCACTTTGGTCAAAAATGAGTTCACCACAGGCGTGTGGATTTGTTTATGAATTCTCTATTCTGTTCTGTTAGTCTATTTGTCTGTTTTTATGCCAGTATCATGTTATTTTGGTTAATATACCTCTGTAATAAAATTTGAAGTCAGATAAATTGACTTTTCCCATTATGTTCTTTTTGCTCAGGATAGTGTTGGTTATTCTGGGTCTTTTGTGAGTCCATATAAATTTTGAAATTGTTTATTTTCTTGAAGAATGTCCTTGGTACTTTGATAGGGATTGCACTGAATCTATAGATTGCTTTGGGTAGTATGAACATTTTAGCAACATTGATTCTTCCAATCCATGGACATACAATATCATTCCATTTTTGTGAGTCCTCTTCAACTTCTTTCATCAGTGTTTAATAGTTTTCATTGTGGAAATCTTTCACTTTTTTGGTTTAGTTAATTCTAGGTATTTAATTTTATCTGTGGGTATTGTAAATTGAAATACTTTTTAAATACTTTTTTCAGATTGTTCACTGTTGACATATAAAAATATCACTGGTTTTTGTTTGTTGATTTTTTATCCTGCAAATGTATTAAATTTGCTTATCAGTTCTAATAATTTTCTAATGGAGTCTTTAGATTTTTCCAAATATAACAGCATATCATCTGCAAATAAGGATAATTCAACTTCTTTCTTTCCTATTTGAATACATTTTATTTCTTTCTCTTGTCTGATTGCTCTTGCTATGACATCCAGTACTGTGCTAAAAAAACAATGGTTACACTGAGCATTCTTGTCATGTTCCAGATCTAAGGTGAAAGGCTTTCAGCTTTTCCCCATTCAGTGTGATGCTAGCTGTATGTCTGTCATATATGGCTTTTATTGTGTTGAGCTATGTTCCTCCTATACCCAATTTTTTGAGAGTTTTTATCATTAAAGGATGTTTAACTTTATCAAATACTTTTTCAGAATCAATTGGAATGAACATGTGTTTTTCATCCTTCACTCTGTTACTATAATGTATCACATTGATTGATTTGTGTATGTTGAACTACCCTTGCACCTCTGGGATAAATTCCACTTAGTCATGATGAATGATATTCTTAATGAATTTTTGAATTCGGTTTACTAATATTTTGATGGATACTTTTGCATCAGTGTTCATCCAAAAGAGTGGTTGGTCATTTTCTTTATTTTTTTGATGTGTCTTTTTGTGGTTTGGATAACAGGTATAGTGACCTGTAGAATGAGTTTGGAAGTAATCCCTTTGTATGTTTCCTGAAACAGTTTTAGTAGGGTTGGTATTAGTTCTATCTTAAATGTTTGGTAGAATTCAGCAGTGAAGCCTTCTGGTTCCAGTCCTTTCTTTTTTGGGAGACTTTTATTATGGCTTCCATCTCATTACCTGTTGTTGGTCTGTTCAGGTTGTAGATTTCTTCCTAGTTCAATCTTCGTAGGCTGTATGTGCCTGTAAATTTATTCATTTCTTCTAGATTTTCCTAATTTATTGTCATATACTACTAATGATTCCTTGATTTTCTGTGGTTTCAGTTGTAATATTTCCTTTTTCATCTCTAATTTTATTTGTTTGGTTCTTCTCTCTTTTTTCTCTTGTCTGGCTAAAGATTTTTCAATTTTATTTTTTTAAAAAACAGTTTTTTGTTCATTGATCTTT